>NC_068435.1:40589194-40889194 GCF_023373465.1 Oncorhynchus keta | reverse complement strand
AATAATGGTCTTTATATTCCAGTTGACCTTCTCGAGAGGACGAGAGATGCTCCTAACACCACCAATGGACTGACCTCTGACCTCTGCCAGGTTGGCGGGGCTGCTGGCCGGGTTCAGGACATGCTGGCCACGGTACTGACCTACATAGAGGATGTGTTGGTGAGTACATACACAGAGCCTATAAATGGGGATGACACATTGCACCCTATTCCCTATGTAGTGCACTACTTTTGACTAGGGCCCGTAGTGCTCGGGTTTTCAGTCGGTAGTCTCTGTTTGCATCGCTATTGGAGTGATCTGTGTGTAGATGTCAGCTGCATGATATGTTATAGATAGCTCTGGGTAGTGTTTACAGCGACGTATAGCTTAGTTTTCTGAAATACTTTTCTCTCTGTGGCTGTTTCAGTCTGGTAAACAGACAGCCGATAACAGTGTTGGACGTTACCTGATGGATCTGGTCAACAAAGTTCCTAAGATCACAGCAGAGGACTTTGAGACCATGCTCAACTCCAACATCAACGTGAGTATGCCTCCTTTGGATATGGGTCTGTTTTTATCAAGTGTCTCCGAGTGCTGATTTAGCATCAGTTTAGGCTTTTAGATCACAATTAATACGATTACATGGACTGCGTGGAGCTGTTCTAAAATCAGCACTCCGACTCAGACACTCGGTACGTACAGCACCTGAGCTGTAGAATTGTTGAACAGTTCTAAAACATACTGTATTTGTCCCTAGTCCTCATGACGTTTGTGTAAATGTATACCTTTTACTATTTGCAGGACCTGTTGATGGTGACCTATCTATCGAATCTGACTCAAGCACAGATCGCCTTGAACGAAAAAATCGTGGTACTCTGAGCATTGGGGGATTGGGGTTGTTTATTTCTTTTCTTTTTTAGAGTTGTATTTCATTTTTTTTGTGTATTCTTAAGCTCAAATTAATAAAGGTGTTATAACAGTACCTAATTGCTACGGTTGCTTTTATAACTGAAGTAATGTCTTCTAACTGAGACACTTTATTTACCAATTCCACAATGTCCTGAATAGGACAATGCATGCGTAGTTGTAGGGTCATTTTAATTTCTGGAAAAGGGGAGGTCCGATACATTTGCTTGAGCGAATTCTATTTCCTTCTATGGGTGTTGTCACAAGAAATACAAATAGAGCTCATACTGTATTCAGATTAGTTGCCACTTCACCAGTCCCTAGGATGAAATCTATCTTGTCCACATGGTGGCACTAAAGAGCTCAGGCCTGTTCCCTTGCATGGTGAGGTCCCCGCTGTTTCCTAGGCAACAGGAGTCATGGCCAGGGAGAGGACAGAATATGGGAGAGGATGAATGAATTCTGAGGACTAGATGGTCAGAGGGGTCTGCAGAATTCCCCGTAACAATTTGGGCTGCACATTAAGATAATAGTAGTCTTTTTTTTTGTATCTGATTTTATGTACATCCTATTTATGCCTCAGACCCTCCTTTTACATAAGATTTATTTGACTGAGATCAACATCAATGAAACCTAGTTCATGCATGCATACATTAATTTCTTTGAATTGATTTTAAAACTGTCTAGTGAACTTCACAAACAGTTCAGTCCTTTCCCCATCGTTACCATGAATAGAATTAGTATCAAGGGGATACGTTTAACAAGTGTTGACATTCTCATCCTAGTCGGATCAATGCAGCTGTGTTGTAATTCAATTATCATATACTGTTTAACAAATTACTTTGAGCCTCTTAAATGTCCTTGAGTACCCTGAAAGCCATCTGCCACAAAGTGTATTATAATAGCTGGCATGCAAACCCTGCTGTCATTATCTTATAAACTATTACAGTATTATGATCTGAGGAAGTGGGTTTCACTAAGTTTGAGTGTGTGCAAAATGGTAATTGTATTCCCTGTATGGTGCAGTACTGTTGACCAGAGCCCTATGGCTCTAGGAAATAGGATGCCATTTAGAATGTATCCTTAGTTGGAGCTTGAAGGGGATAGAGGGTCAGGGTAGTTGGCAGCAGAAGAATTGTGTAGTTATGCTCAGTAAGTAACATACAGGACTACTGAAAGTCCTGCATTTATCCATGGAGATTGTCCTTTTGTGGAGCTTTGAAAGGAACCTGGACTAACACAAGAATACCAGGGCCATGTGTCTTCATACAGCTTTAAACTCCTTATACATACTGTATGCATCCAAAATTGCACTCTATGGGCCCTTGTAAAAAGCAGTGCACTAAAGGGAAAGGGGTGCCATTTTGGATCCTCAGTCACTGTCTCATTAGGCCTTGACCAATCCACAAAAGATATTTGGTAAACCATATTGCAGTTCTATAGTCAATCTTACCTACAGTAGGCCTAACTCTGTCTTTGCAATTTTCCTTCTTTTAAGGTAGTGGAAGCATTATACAAGTGAGGACTCAATGTACCCATGAATGATATTTAGTATTTCTGCTCTTTAGACAATGCCACAAAAAGAGCTCTCATCCAAATTCCATTAAAATAAAGCCCAACTGCCAGTAGTCTGGTTTCTAGTATTTTCCCCTGTGTGCTCCACAACCCCATATTTGCCATTCACAGGCACCACTTACATTTCATAATGAGAGGCCAGTGTGTGTAAACCCTGCCAGGCCAAAGTTAAGAGCCATGGAAATGTATGCTTCTGTTTGTGGAATGAATTAAGGAAAGTCTGTTTGAATCTGAGATTTTGGGAGATTGTTGCTGTCGCGCCCACTGCTTTGTCTTAGTTGTGCCAGTTATGAGTACAAATGCATCTCTTCTGGGGAAACAGATGAATTCAGGTTTGTTTTCACTGACACTTCGACCTCTCACTGGCTGTGTCCCGACCCAAATGTCACCTATGCACTGCACTACTTTTGACCAGGGCCCATCGGGCTGTGGTCAAAAGTAGTGCGTTTATGTAGGGAATAGGCTTCCATTTGGGATGCAACTACTATCTCCCCCTCCCATGGCTTATCGCCAAGGAATGCCAGTGAGTCACAGAATTCCAACTGGTAGCAGAACTTTGGTGCTGTTGGTTGGTGCCCCATGAGGTGGCGATCTGTACAGTACTCTAGATGGAATACTTTTGTATGCGTGGGACATTTCTCACCCGAGTGCTCATTCTTTGATTAACCATGTCATGACAATTTAAAAGGTATTGAATACGTTACATATATTACTGTTGCACTTCCATGTATACTGTGCCAGACAGTGGGTGTCCAAGTATTTACCACGTCAAGGAATAAAACCCCTGGTCTTTTTGTAATGTCTTCATAGAGCCATAGGGCTCTGGTCAAAAGTAGTGCACTATATAGGGCATTGTTTCCCAACCCTGGTCCTTGAGTACCCCTGATGGTACACATTTTAGTTGTAGCCTTGGATAAACACAGCTCGTTCAGCTCTTTGAGGGCTTGATGATTAGTTGACTAGTTGAATCAGGTGTGCTGGTCCAGGGTTACAAAAAAAGTGTACTGTTGGGGGTACTGGAGGACCAGGGTTGGGAAACACTGATATAGGGTGCCATTTAGGACAACGATGGTCTCCATATTATATGGTACTTATGTGATGATCGTTTCCAGGTTAGCCTTTCCAGGGTCCTAAACTGTCTATCAACGAGATGAGCCACATGGCTCTACCACAACTATTTGTAGCGAAAACCAAAATGGCACCTCTTTCTATAGTCTCCTTTACTTCTAGATAAACTACCGTTCAAAAGTTTGGTGTCACTTAGAAATGTCCTTGTTTTTGAAAGAAAAACACTTTTTTTTTTTGTCCATTTAAAATAACATTTGTCAGAAACTGTGTATATATTGTTAGTTTTGTTAAATTACTATTGTAGCTGGAACCGGCTGATTTTAATAAAATATCTACATAGGCGTAACAGAGGCCCATTATCAGCAACCATGACTCCGGTGTTCCAATGGTACATTGTGTTAGCTAATCCAAGTTTATAATTTTAAAAGGCTAATTGATCATTAAAAAACCCTTTTGCAATTATGGTAGCACAGCTGAAAAATGTTGTTCTCTGATCGAAGAAGCAATAAAACTGTCCGCCTTTAGACTAGTTGAGTATCTAGAGCATTAACATTTGTGGGTTCGATTACAGGTTCAAAATGTCCAGAAACAAATAACTTTCTACTGAAACTCGTTATTCTATTCTTGTTCTGAGAAATGAAGGCTATTCCATGTGAGGAACTGCCAAGAAACTGAAGATCTGGTACAACGCTGTGTACTACTCCCTTCACAAAACAGTGCAAACTGGCTCTAACCAGAATAGCAAGAGGAGTGGGAGGCCCCGGTGCACAACTGAGCAAGAGGACAGGCACATTAGTGTCTAGTTTGAGAAACAGTCCAATCATAAATCTACAGTACCATTCAAACTGACTGAACTGTCTGTCTAGTTTGA
The DNA here is from genome assembly GCF_023373465.1 of Oncorhynchus keta. Lineage (NCBI taxonomy): Eukaryota > Metazoa > Chordata > Actinopteri > Salmoniformes > Salmonidae > Oncorhynchus > Oncorhynchus keta. The sequence goes on along the minus strand of NC_068435.1, from coordinate 40,884,795 downwards.
GAAATAGATGCCCCACAAGTCCTCAACTGGCAGCTTCATTAAATAGTACCCACAAAACACCAGTCTCAACGTCAACAGTGAAGCGGTGACTCTGGGATGCTGGCCTTCGAGGCAGAGTTGCAAAGAAAAAGCCATATCTTAGACTGGCTAATAAAAAGAAAATATTTAGATGGGCAAAATAACACACACTGGACAGAGGAACTCTGCCTAGAAGGCCAGCGTCCCAGAGTCACCTCTTCACTGTTGACATTGACACTGGTATTTGGGGTTTTTCCATTTGGGTCACATATTGTGTCTCCAGTCTGATACAACTTCCATAAGACCCAAGTGCTCTTTTGGCTTTGCATTTCAACATATGAACTTCCAATTAATCAGAAGTGGTAAATTTGTATTGAAAGGATTTTATTACCCTGTAAGTCAACCCTCTGTTCTAAAATAGGCCCAACACGGCTTCAGTTAGGGTTAAACCACCCATGGACCACCAGACATTGTGCCACGGGGCAGGAAACGGGTAAGGCTGAATGATTTCCCCTCTGTCATTTAATGATATGCTCCTATTACAGAGTCAAACACTGCTAGCTAGCAGTATAGACCTGAGTTCAAATACTATTTGAAATCATTTAAAATACTTTGAGCTGGATTGACCTTGACTGGCACAATAGAACCAATAGAATAGTTTCAAATCTGTAAACCTTATCTGGCACTCCAGGCAGGGCAAAGCAAAAAGTCAAAGTATTTGAAAGTGCTGGAAGAGATGATGCAGCCCTCACTCAGAGCCTGGTGATTCCTGTGGTGGGAGACACGGCTGCTTGTCATCGCCTAACCCAAATGGCACTCTATTCTCTTTGTATTGCACTACTTTTGACCAGGGACCGTAGGGTTTAAAGTGGTGCATGATATAGGGAATAGGGTGCCATTTCAGACACATCCATCATCATGGAGTAAATGAGTCCAAATATAAAAATGAAAGACTAATATGCACTCTACAGTAAAAACAGAGACTACTGGACCCTCTACAGTAAGAGAAGAGACTAACATATCCTCTACAGTACATTATATTCCTCTCCTCTGAGAACAGTACTACTGACTGGCACTGTACTACCACTGACAACATTCCTGAAAAGCATGTACTATCAGAGCACAGTTTTCCACAGACAGCACAGCAGCATGTTCCCTCGGTGCTAATTTGTAACTGTATGGCAGTCAGAGAGCTGAAACATGCCCTTGGTGGTGGATGGTGATGACTCGCCAGTGAGTGTGTCCCCCTCCCGTCCAATGCCAAGACAGCTTGGTTAATTAAATGCACTCTGTTCAGACCTTCCTTCCTGTGCCAACTGTGACATACTGCACTTAGAGGGAACCCGTGTGTGCCATGACAGCCTCACCGCTCTCTGAAAGATGTGTTTATTACAGACCAACCAAGTGTTACTGTAAAGGCCAAGCTCTGAAGGCAAATAGAACCAAAGTGTGGATCCCAAATGGAAACCTATTGCTTATATAGTCCACTACTTTTGTCCAGGGCTCTCGTTAATAGTAGGTCAAAAGTAGTGCACTGTGTCGAGAATATTGGTGTATTGGTGATGCAAGCTAAGACAACGTAGGCCTACAGTAAATAGGAGAGGGAGGGGATGGAGGACTTGCAATCCAGTCATCAGACAAAAGCTTTATTTCCTACTTTTTTTGGTGTGCGATTGGAAATAACATCAGAGAGCAAAAGGACACATTTCCAATGCTGATTGGAAGATGAAGTTGCACTGTATTGTTTTTCAGTGGCAGCATAGTTCATAAATGGCACTTTATTCTTTACACTGTATAGTACACTACTTTTGACCAGACCTGTTCAAAAGTAGTGTACTATATAGGGAATGGGTGTCATTTGGGACGCACAATACATAGGCAACGTGCCCTAGCTGTGGCTAGTATGCTGTGTGCTCCCTGTCTGTATGTGTATGTGCATACCCGTGTATACCAATCATGTATACTCATGTACTTGAATGTATTCAGATCCATATATTTATGGAATAAATGGCTCTGTATGTATGGATACTCGTTTCAATATAAACACACAATGATATGGGAAACATTTATTGCTGCCTCTGGCAATAAAAAACGAGTTATTACACAGTTTGGAAGAAACCATTTTGAAATCCCTTTTTAACGAACAACGAACGCACAGTGTAGCGGCTGGTTTAGCGCGTGAGAAGAACACACTCCACCTTGGCAACGCGTCCTCCCCTATCGTTCTAGGCATGCTCAGCAGAAGGGCTGTGCTGTGCTCTCAGCGACTGAAGCTGGGCGCAGGGGAACTGCAACCGCCGCGCCGAACACCTTCCAGGTAGGATGCGTATCTATGCCATTAAGCGTTTATAACGATCTCGCAAATATGTATACTAGGAGTATTCTTTGCCATGCAGATATAGTTTTTTTTTTTCAGGGGAGGGGCTGTCTATTTTTGCTTCACGTACAAGGTAGCGCAGGGTGACTGTTTGAGTCTTGGTAAACACACACAGTCAGCCAAGACGCATCTGCGAAAGCCTTCAATTAACGGCGCTTTAAATTTGCACTCGGGAAAATGTTCACCCTTTGATGAATCAACATTTAACAACGGTTGATGGCGAGATCTGAATGTGCATTTTATGACATGATGGGTGTATTTCGGGGGAGCATGTAAAATTGCAATGGGGTTATGATTTGGCTAACGACTGTTCGTCGATGTCCGACCGCTCACATTTTCAACTTACAGTGTGTGTATCAAGTATCGATTTGTTTTCCATAGGCGTTAGTAGCTTATATAGTCCACCTGCAGTAACCTATAGCCTACAGTGTAAAGCAAGGTGTTTTGTATGGAGTGCAAAGCTGACTTGAGAAATCATTCTTAACAGGTCAATTTTATGTATAGGCTGTATCAGTTAACACTGCACTATAGCAAGGTTCTATGGAGTAGGTCATACCATAGCCTACTGTATCTATCTAGTCTACATAGTAGCAGGATCTGTTATTGATTGGCAGTGGTGGGATATAGTAAGCAGGCCTATATGTTTCTAATGATAATGCCTGCATAGAGGCACATGGAATCAAATATCTAGGAAAAGGTCCAAACATAAATACTGGGTTTCAACTTAGATGGCAAAGTTCATAAACCTGCCTAAGCCATACAAAAACAGTGTGCCTGTTTGACTTTTAGGTCTCCAATAAAATGGCATGGTAGATATCCACCATAAGGTAAGAGTTAGGATGCATGGTGTTGCAAAGCTTGCGTCCCAATGGCATCCTATTACCCAGATTATGCATTACTTTTGACCAGCGCCCATGCCATTTTGGGATGCAACCCTGGCAACAGTGGGGCCTCACTCAACACAGAGCCAGGAGATCGGAGGTGAGCTGAGGGAAGGGGAGGGGAGGAAGAGGTGTGTGCCAGGTCAACAGCAGACAGTAACTCTGGAAACCTCAGCATTGCCATTTTACCCTGCATGCATTGAATCAGTGTCAGTCTTTACTGTATGTCATTGGCTTTTTCTGCTGGAGTTTGCATGGCGTTCTTCTTCCAGTAGTGACCTTGCTCAATGAGGCATTGTTTAGTGCACTATTTTTGACCAGAGCCATAGGGCCTGGTTAAATGTAGTGCACTATATAAGGAATAGGGTGCCATCAGGGACGCAGTTACTGAATGGTTTCAATATAGCCACATCTCTCCTTCAGCTCCTCAAAAGTAGTTTCTCTCTGTAGGCTACACTTTGTTTGGTCTGCTGGTTTGTTATATATATATATATATATATATATATAGGGAGAGAGAGAGAGGGAGAGAGAGAGAGAGAGAGAGAAATTAAGCATCTACTTTCCATTGTGTCAATTTAGACTTGCCATATTTACTCTTTTACATTGTGCCTGGTGTGTGTGCTGGTTTCCAATGGAAACCCTTGATATATTTTGTGTGTTATTGTAGAGAAGCAGGCAGGCAGCAGGTGCTTCAGCTGTTTTGACACCACACACAAGGGCCTGGAGTCATCAAAGGGCACATAGGCTGTTTTAGATGTCAGAGATGATTTGAAGATGTTATTTACTCAAAGTTCTACCTCAAGTGCCACCTTTGGGTGCTTACTAGAGTCCCAAATGGCACCCTATTTCCTGTATTGTGCACTAATTTTGACCAGAGCCCTATGTGCACTATATGCAGTGGTCACCAACCTTTTGAGTCAAGTTCACTTTCGCAGTCAAAAAGCAAGCCGAGCTCTACCATTAATAATAGCAGTCTGTAGGAATGCAATTTGTACAGTAGGGCTAATACATTAGCACAGTATATTGGCTATATTCTAGGCCTGCCAATATTGTTCTTCACGGACCATATTATATTTCAAAACTATAGCTTTGATAACAAAAAATATCACTTGTCACTAGCTGAACATAAGTTGAAATAATGAGCTTTTTAATTTTATTTTACTGGACTAGTGGTACGGTAGCTGCCATCTGTTGGTCAGTCTCGGCGGAGGGAGGGAGAGAGCAGCAGAGGGTCTGCCTCTCATGGTCCCTGCTCTCTCTTTTCCTCCGGTGAGACTGACCAGAGGGGATACCGTCCTCCCACTGATGGCGAAACTCGAGTCGCACTTCATTATTTCTGCCTCATGCACAAATTCATGTTGTTCATATAACCAGAGAACGTGAAATATTCCTTGATATTAAAATAAACACGAGGAAGTGCTCATAATAAAAACGCAGGGCAATCGATACACTTCTGATCCAGTGCAGCTTCAGCGCGGGAGTCTGGAAGAAGTGCGTTTTATGAAAACAGTGTTGACAGTGCTGCATGAACTTGGAACATATAGCTCTTTGCTGTATTCTTTGACCGTTTCTCTCTGGTCATGGTTTTAAACGTTTGAACTAGCCAGAGCCCTCCTGGTCTGCCAGGTAGGCGGAGTTTGTCCCTTCAGACAAATTAAATGGTTCAAAATGCAAACACTGCCTACCCGTTGGTTCAAAATGCAAACACTGCCTACCCGTTGGTTCAAAATGCAAACACTGCCTACCCGTTGGTTCAAAATGCGAACACTGCCTACCCGTTGGTTCAAAATGCAAACACTGCCTACCCCTTGGTTCAAAATGCAAACACTGCCTACCCGTTGGTTCAAAATACAAACACTGCCTACCCGTTGGTTCAAAATGCGAACATTGACTACCCGTTGCGCAGGGTTTCTGAATCAAGTGTACCTTCCGGCAAAAGAGCAAGCCTTTATCGTTGGCTTGTCAGCATAAATGTTTGGTGAATGCCTAGTTGATTGAACAGTCGATCGCAAACGACTGGTTGGTGACCACTGCCTTACAGAAAAAATACATCATTTCACTTGTGGAAAATGTGCAAAACAGGTGTTTTTGGAACACTTCACGTCATCACGTTTTCACTTGTAGTTTCACGTTATCACATGTTGCTTTACATGTTACATTAACTTCACATAAGATCCCATGTGATCGCATGAATGCATGTGTTTTTTCTGTAAAGGTTAGGGAATAAGGTGCCAGTTAGGACATACAATGTTTTTAAATTATGAATGTGCCAAGGTCAATTCGAGGTCATGAGAATTTGCTGGACTATACGTAGACTGAAACTGAGAAAACGTCATGTAAATAGTACATGGCAAGTGAGAAATGATGTGGATGTACATACAGTACAGTCATATGACCCTTGCCCATTAGTGGTCCCTCTGGTTCAAGATGGAGATAAAGTGGAAGTGTGCTTCCCAAATGGCATCCTATTCCCTTTAAAGTGCAGTACTTTTGACCAGGGCCTATAGGGGTCTTGTCAAAAGTAGTATACTATATGGGGAATAAGGTGCCATTTGGGATGTATGCACAGATTTATTCCTGCATAATAAATAATTGTAATAACTCGTATCAGGAAAATGCAGATATGAATCAGCCCCACTAACCACAGTTTGAAGGTTAAATGTTTCTCCATTCTATGACTATATGATTAAACACTAAACACACACCTTGGCTACCTTTCCCCCCACAGACTATACCACCTAATTCGAGTCTTGTTTATAATGGGCAACTAGACTTTATTTGTGTCCCAAATGGCACCCTTTTCCTTATATAGTGTACTACTTTTGACCAGGGGAAGGACCCATAGGTCTCTGGTCAAAGTAGTGTAGTATATAGGGAATAGGGTGCCATTTGGGATGTAAGCTTTGAGTTGTTTTGATGTCATACCAAAAGTGCTCCATATGGACATCTGTTGCGGACTTCTCTACTGCTTTGGATTTGAAATTGTGTGCATTTGTTTATGGCCTAAGCCATCTGTTTAGAACAAGCAGCTTCCATCTGTTTAGAACAAGCAGTTTAAACGAGCAATCTGGAATTGCTACATTGATACGTTTCTCCAGCGCCATTCCTTACCTTTTAACCAAAAAAGTGGCAGGGTGTACACTTTGTTTTTGTTTGAATCCCTGATTGCTTCTCAGTGTTGATCTTGTTAGAACAGTGTTTCTCAATCCATTCCTGTGGGACCCACAGGGTGTGCACATTTCTGTTCCAGCCCTGCACTAACACACCTGATTGAGGTAATCACCAAACCCTTATTAGTTGAATCAGGTGTCTTAGTTAGTAAATGTGCTACCCTTGGGAGGGATTGTATTGAGGAACACAGAATAAGGTTCAGTTACCTGTTGCCATGTAGGACTGGTTAAAATATCCTTTCATGTTGCTGTCATTGAAAAATGCTGTGTAGTCCTGTTGAAGGGATAGTTCAACTTAATTATCCAAATTTTGGTCACCCAAACAAAAAAATAACGTGTTTTCCTGTAAGCAGTCTATGGACAAGGTATTTTTATTTATTTATTTATTTTATTTCACCAGGTAGGCTAGTTGAGAACAAGTTCTCATTTTTATTTCACCAGGTAGGCTAGTTGAGAACAAGTTCTCATTTACACTTCAGCGATTTTTGCAATTCGTTCCAGTCACAGGCAGCTGCCAAATAAGGTGTTGGCTTTAGGGATGATCAGTGAGACCTGGCCAGTGAAAGATAAAGCATATGGACAGATGACCTGAACCAGTAGGTCAACACAGAGCATACACAGTGGTGGGTTAAACTTTATTAACAAAAGATCAATAAAACATCCAGTTTGTAGTAAAAAATGGGCAAAGTCTATATAGTCAATGAAGGAGGCTTTGTGCAAAAGGCATGAGGAGGTAGGTGAATAGATTGCAATCCATGATTTTTTGGTTTACCTGGAGATTAACACTGGAGTTATAAATGATCCAGTGTGATGAATTTAACCCAACCCCTCTGAATCAGAGAGGTGCGGGGGGGGGGGCTGCCTTAAGGGGGACCTGCCTTAATCGACATCCACGTCAACGACGCCAGGGAACAGTGTTTTAACTGCCTTGCTCAGGGGCAGAACAACATATTTTTACCTTGTCAGCTTGGGGATTTGATACAGCAACCTTTCGGTTTCAACCTTTCGGTTACTGGCCCAACGCTCCTACCCGCCAGGCAACCATTTTGTAATTTGGGTGAACTACCCCTTTAAGTTGCACTTATACATGTGCAGCAATAATGTAATTACACCAGTAACAACATTGGACTATTTATTAATAGGTTTTGTCAACAGGAAGCGGCGACAGTATAATTTGAAACTTATGTTTTTTTTTTATTTTTTTACCTTTATTTAACCAGGCAAGTCAGTTAAGAACATATTCTTATTTTCAATGACGGCCTGGGAACAGTGGGTTAACTGCCTGTTCAGGGGCAGAACGACAGATTTGTACCTTGTCAGCTCGGGGTTTGAACTCGCAACCTTCCGGTTACTAGTCCAACGCTCTAACCATTAGGCTACGCTGCCGTTTCAGGAATATACATTTAACCAATAATCACCAAAACGGGTTTTCCCTCCCTACTGTTTATAGAGACACACACACACACATACTACTTTTTTTGTAAAAAAATAAATATGGGTAGGCACGACCTGCCTAATTCTCACTTGAAACATCGTTTTTTGGGACTCCCAAGTGGCACAGCGTTCTAAGGCACTGCATCGCAGTGCTAGAGGCGTCACTACAGACCCGGGTTTGATCCTGTATCACAACTGGCTGTGATCGGGAGTCCCCTAGGGGCGGTGCACAATTGGCCCAGCGTCGTCCGGGTTAGAGGAGGGTTTGGCCTGGGGGGTTTACTTGGCTCATTGCTCTCTAGCGACTCCTTGTGGCAGGACAGGCGCCAACAGGCTGACCTCAGTCATCTGCTGACTCGAGCCTGTTGGGGAGATGCAGCGATGAGACAAGTTCGAGAAAAAGGGGGTAAAATACCAAAAAATAAAAAATAGTTTGTGTTTACTAGAATATATTACACATTCTGTTAAAATCAGACTCCAAAGTGATCTGTTCTTGCAATTTGTATGCTATGACATTTCATATTTAGATATGATAATATTTCATGAGGTAGTTTGGATGTAGTGAACTACTTTTTCAAAGTTACTGTGGTTAATTAAACTATTTTTCTTAAGGGGAGCTTTAGTGTAGCTTAGCTTCTAATTGGTAACTATATGTTTCTTAAGGGGAGCTTTAGTGTAGCTTAGCTTCTAATTGGTAACTATATGTTTCTTAAGGGGAGCTTTAGTGTAGCTTAGCTTCTAATTGGTAACTATATGTTTCTTAAGGGGAGCTTTAGTGTAGCTTAGTAACTATATGTTTCTAAGGGGAGCTTTAGTGTAGCTTAGCTTCTAATTGGTAACTATATGTTTCTTAAGGGGAGCTTTAGTGTAGCTTAGCTTCTAATTGGTAACTATATGTTTCTTAAGGGGAGCTTTAGTGTAGCTTAGCTTCTAATTGGTAACTATATGTTTCTTAAGGGGAGCTTTAGTGTAGCTTAGCTTCTAATTGGTAACTATATGTTTCTTAAGGGGAGCTTTAGTGTAGCTTAGCTTCTAATTGGTAACTATATGTTTCTTAAGGGGAGCTTTAGTGTAGCTTAGCTTCTAATTGGTAACTATATGTTTCTTAAGGGGAGCTTTAGTGTAGCTTAGCTTCTAATTGGTAACTATATGTTTCTTAGCTTTATAGTTTCTAATTGGTAACTATATTTTTCTTAAGGGGAGCTTTAGTGTAGCTTAGCTTCTAATTGGTAACTATATGTTTCTTAAGGGGAGCTTTAGTGTAGCTTAGCTTCTAATTGGTAACTATATGTTTCTTAAGGGGAGCTTTAGTGTAGCTTAGCTTCTAATTGGTAACTATATTGTCAGAGTAGCTTCTCCAACACTGCTCCCGAGCAATCAGTCACCCAACCAGGACAAACACAATGTTTTGGGTTGTAATTCAAACGTTCTTACTGTACAATACCACTTTTCAGTTTATACGTTTCTTTCATGTCAAACATTGAGGCATTTCTTTTATCTGGCAAGACAATTTAATATTATTAAAATGACTGGGACTACAATTATTGTCAGAAAGAAGAGCAACACGTATTCAAATCATAAAATATATTTTTAAACTTTGTTTTTGAATGGCATCTGTTTATAGCAACCCCTGCTGTGCTAATCTGGAAACAGATTGATTTGGGCTGAGTCAGTCGGAGACAGAGAAAAACTACACTGGCATTCAATAAATACAGAAAGGAATGTGTTACAGGTTTGCATCTCAAATGGCGCCCTATTCCATGTTTAGTGCACTACTTTTGATGAGAACCCAAAGTCTCTGGTTAAAGTAGTGCAGTATGTAGAGAATATGGTTCCATTTGGGAAACAACACACTGGAAACATACTAAACTACTATTCATTCTATTCAGTGCTCAATCTATTATAGGAAATACATTTTCACATAATATACTAATTATATTTTTTAGAAGAGACTTCAAGAAATTTACTTCTAGGTTCAAGAGATTACTGACCTCCGGTAGTTTGATCGCTAGAGGTAGTGCCTGGTGTAACTTGGCCGTAACAGGAACAGGAACAAAATACAAATAGTCTACTGTCCGCCCTCCAGTGACCTAATCAGACATAACAAGCTCTGAAACGGTGTGTGTCCCAAATGGCACCCTATACCAAAACCACATTGCACCCTATTCTCTAAGTAGTGGGCGGCAGGTAGCCTAGCGGTTAGAGTGTTGGGCCAGTAACCGAAAGGTTGGACCGTTTGGGACAGTGTTGACAGAATGTTACCTGTTTCCTGTCTCTCTCCCCTGTTTGTTCTCCCCTACATATACAGTGCATACAGAAAGTATTCAGACCTCTTCACTTTTTCCACATTTTCTTAGGTTACAACCTTATTCTAAAATTGATTGAATTCATGTTTTTCTTCATCAATCTACACACAATACCCCATAATGACAAATAAAAAACAGGATTTTAGAAAAGTTTGCAAATATATAAAAAATTGAAATACCTTACAGTATTCAGACCCTTTGCTATGAGACTCGTAATTGAGCTCAGGTGCATCCTGTTTCCTTTGATCATTCTTGAGATGTTTCTACAACTTGATTGGAGTCCACCTGGGGTAAATTCAACTGATTAGACATGATTTGGAAAGAGACACACCTGTCTATATACGGTTCCACAGTTCACAGTGCATGTCAGAGCAAAAACCAAGTCATGAAGTCGAAGGATTTGTCCGTAGAGGTCCGAGATAGGATTGTGTCAAGACACAGATCTGGGTACTAAAACATTTCTGCAGCGTTGAAGGTCCCCAAGAACTCAGTGGCCTCCATCATTCTTAAATGGAAGAAGCTGAGCATGCGGGCGAAGGGCCTTGGTCAGGGAGGTGACCAAGAACCCAATGGTCACTATGACAGAGCTCCAGAGTCTCTCTGTGGAGATGGGAGAACCTTCCAGAAGGACAACCACCTCTGTAGCACTCCACCAATCAGGCCTTTATGGTAGAGTGGTCAGATGGAAGCCACTCCTCAGTAAAAGGCACATGACAGCCCACTTGGAGTTTGCCAAAAGGCACCTAAAGGACTCTCAGACCATGAGAAACAAGATTCTCTGGTCTGATGAAACCAAGATTGAATTCTTTGACCTGAATGCCAAGCATCATGTCTGGAGGAAACCAGGCACTGCTCATCACCTGGCCAATGCCATCCCTATGGTGAGGCCTGGTGGTGGCAGCATCATGCTGTGGGGATGTTCTTCAGCTGCAGGGACTGGGAGACTAGTCCGGATCGAGGGAAAGATGAAAGGAGCAAAGTACAGCGAAATCCTTGATGAAAACCTGCTCCAGAACGCTCAGGACCTCAAACTGGGGCGAAGGTTCACCTTCCAACAGGACAATTATCCTAAGCACACAGCCAAGAAAACACAGGAGTGGCGCAGTCGTCTAAAGCACTGCATCTCAGTGCAAGAGGCATCCCTGGTTTGAATCCAGGCTGTATCATAATCCGGCCGTGATTGGAAGTCCCATAGTGCGGCCCACAATGGGCCCAGCATCGTCTGGGTTTGGCCGGGGTAGGCCGTCATTGTAAATAAGAATTGGTTCTTAACTGACTTGCCTAGTCAAATAAAAAATAACAGTTTGGGAGAAGTCTCTGAATGTCCTTGAGTGGTCCAGACAGAGCCCGTACTAGAACCCGATCAAACATCACTGGAGAAACCTGATACTAGCTGTGCAGCAACGCTCCCTATCCAACCCGACAGAGCTTGAGAGGATCTGCATAGAAGAATGGGAAAAACTCCCCAAATACAGGTGTGCCAAGCTTGTAGTGTCATACCCAAGAAGACTCGATGCTGTATTCCCTGCCAAAGGTGCTTCAACAAAGTACTGAGTAAAGAGTCTGAATACTTATGTAAATCTGATATTTCACTTCTTTATTCTTAATACATTTGCAAAATTTCAAAAAAACAGATTTTGCTTTGTCATTATGGGGTATTGTGTGTACATTGATGAGGGGGAAAAACAAATGTATCCATTTCAGAATAAGGCTGTACCATAACAAAGTGTGGAAAAATTCAAGACGTCTGAATACATTCCGAATACACTGTAGTGTACATACAGTGCCTTGCGAAAGTATTCGGCCCCCTTGAACTTTGCGACCTTTTGCCACATTTCAGGCTTCAAACATAAAGATATAAAACTGTATTTTTTTGTGAAGAATCAACAACAAGTGGGACACAATCATGAAGTGGAACGACATTTATTGGATATTTCAAACTTTTTTAACAAATCAAAAACTGAAATTGGGCGTGCAAAATTATTCAGCCCCCTTAAGTTAATACTTTGTAGCGCCACCTTTTGCTGCGATTACAGATGTAAGTCGCTTGGGGTATGTGTCTATCAGTTTTGCACATCGAGAGACTGATTTTTTCCCCCATTTCTCCTTGCAAAACAGCTCGAGCTCAGCGAGGTTGGATGGAGAGCATTTGTGAACAGCAGTTTTCAGTTCTTTCCACAGATTCTTGATTGGATTCAGGTCTGGACTTTGACTTGGCCATTCTAACACCTGGATATGTTTATTTTTGAACCATTCCATTGTAGATTTTGCTCTATGTTTTGGATCATTGTCCTGTTGGAAGACAAATCTCCGTCCCAGTCTCAGGTCTTTTGCAGACTCCATCAGGTTTTCTTCCAGAATGGTCCTGTATTTGGCTCCATCCATCTTCCCATCAATTTTAACCATCTTCCCTGTCCCTGCTGAAGAAAAGCAGGCCCAAACCATGATGCTGCCACCACCATGTTTGACAGTGGGGATGGTGTGTTCAGGTGTTGCTTTTACGCCAAACATAATTTTGGTTTCATCTGACCAGAGCACCTTCTTCCACATGTTTGGTGTGTCTCCCAGGTGACTTGTGGCAAACTTTAAATGACACTTTGTATGGATATATTTAAGAAATGGCTTTCTTCTTGCCACTCTTCCATAAAGGCCAGATTTGTGCAATATACGACTGATAGTTGTCCTATGGACAGAGTCTCCCACCTCAGCTGTAGATCTCTGCAGTTCATCCAGAGTGATCATGGGCCTCTTGGCTGCATCTCTGATCAGTTTTCTCCTTGTATGAGCTGAAAGTTTAGAAGGACGGCCAGTTCTTGGTAGATTTGCAGTGGTCTGATACTCCTTCCATTTCAATATTATCGCTTGCACAGTGCTCCTTGGGATGTTTAAAGCTTGGGAAATATTTTTGTATCCAAATCCAGCTTTAAACTTCTTCACAACAGTATCTCGGACCTGCCTGGTGTGTTCCTTGTTCTTCATGATGCTCTCTGCGCTTTTAACGGACCTCTGAGACTATCACAGTGCAGGTGCATTTATACGGAGACTTGATTACACACAGGTGGATTGTATTTATCATCATTAGTCATTTAGGTCAACATTGAATCATTCAGAGATCCTCACTGAACTTCTGGAGAGAGTTTGCTGCACTGAAAGTAAAGTGGCTGAATAATTTTCCATGCCCAATTTTTCAGTTTTTGATTTGTTAAAAAAGTTTGAAATATCCAATAAATGTCGTTCCACTTCATGATTGTGTCCCACTTGTTGTTGATTCTTCACAAAAATATACAGTTTTATATCTTTATGTTTGAAGCCTGAAATGTGGCAAAAGGTCGCAAAGTTCAAGGGGGCCGAATACTTTCGCAAGGCACTGTACATTAGTGTTCCATACCATCAGCAAGTAGCTATCAATGATGTATACAAACCCTATATTGCTGATGCTATGTATTGGCCAATGAGAGGCTTTGAAGCTACCAGAAGGCCATATTGGCACTACCCAGAAGGAGCAGTCTTTGAAAGCAGGGTTTTCCAAACTTTGTCCTGGTACCTCCCCTGGGTGCACATTTTTGCCCTAGCACTACACACAGCTCATTCAAATAATAAGAGCTTGATGACGGGTTGGTTGTTTGAATCAGCTGTGTAGAGCTGGGCAAAAATCAAAACGTGCACCCAGGGGGGGCCCCAGGACCTAGATGGGGAAACCCTGCTCTATAGAATTAATAAAGTTTCAAGTACAAAATGACAGGTATTTAAATATGTTTTTGTTATAGTGGGAACAGTAACATTATTACTTTCAAAGAAAAACGTTTATATATTTACATTTTTATGTTTAGCTCGCAATAATAATATTTAAAAGTATGCATTAAGGTGTCTGTAATAGAATAGACATGGTAAAAAAATAATGTAGACATTAATAAATACCTTTCTATAGCTTTACAATGGTGGGGGAGTGTTTTGAAGCGCGGTGGCTTCAAAACAGCGCCCCCTGTCAGACATCTAGTGTAACTAGAAATCATTGGAAGTTACGCTATTGAAGCAAGCTAATTGTTACCTCTCTTCTCCCCATAGGGATGGCCTCTGCTGAGCCGTTGTGCTCCAGTTTCTACCACCAGCACTGCGCTTAAGGAACAAAATAAACACCTTCGCCCTCCTGCTGCCAAGACAGATACACACCACCATGTACAGCGTGGAGGACCTCCTCATTTCTCACGGATACAAACTGCCCAAGACAAGCATCCCCTGCCCCTCTTCAACTTCATCCGCCACCGCGCCTTACGAGAAGCAGCGCCACGCCGCCGCCGATTGCCACCGTGAAATCCCAGCAGCAGAGAACCAGAGATCTGGTCGTGGTGGACCACTGAACGGGAATGAACAGGCGGGAGACAGAGGGGCCTGCGTCTTCAGCAGCAGCAGGCAGGCACTACTGGCGAAGGGCTACCCCGGCAGCTGCGACAATGAGAGCGGCGGGGAAAGGAACCAATGGAGAAAAGAAGCTGTCAGCGGTAACCTAGGTGACAGCCTCGCACAGCCCCTGGGCGATTCTCTCGCCACGGATAGCGGGTGAGTTTTTGTCTCTCTCTCTCTCTCTCTCTCTCTCTCTCTGTTTTGAAATCCCCACCATACATTCCCTCCCTTTTTTTGTTTTGCCGGACCCTTCGGCATTGCATGCAAAGCCAAGCCACTCAGTCTACACTACGCAGGAGAATGTGTTCTCTTCCTTCCCTCCAGAGCTGCAGAACGAACACTGAGGCTGCTGCACCACTGCCTTGTCTTGCCAGATGCTGCGAATGCCACACTGTTCCCTATTATAGTACACTACTTATAGGGATTAGGGTTCCATTTGGTCAAAAGAAGTGCACTGTATAAGGCAGTGGTCATCAACCTTTTCTGAGTCAAGATAATAATAATAATAATAATAAATGCCATTTAGCAGACGCTTTTATCCAAAGCGACTTACAGTCATGTGTGCATACATTCTACGTATGGGTGGTCCCGGGAATCGAACCCACTACCCTGGCGTTACAAGCGCCATGCTCTACCAACTGAGCTACAGAAGGACCACTTTCCCAGTCAAAAAGCAAGATGAGATCTACCACTCAGATAAAAATAATAATAAACACGACTTCAAAAATGTAACATTAACCTACTAAAAACTATTCTGTAGGATTGAGGTTTGTGCAGTAGGTCTAATACATTATCACAGCATATAGGCAAATGCCTGTCCAGCCAATATTGTTATTCTCAGGCCATATTTCAAAACTTGAGCTTTTTTTAACAAAATAGATCAGTTGGCGTAGCACTTGCGAGGCACTGTGGAGCATAAATTGAAATAATTGTGGTCCTTCTGTAGCTCAGTTGGTAGAGCATGGCGCTTGTAACGCCAGGGTAGTGGGTTCGATCCCCGGGACCACCCATACGTAGAATGTATGCACACATGACTGTAAGTCGCTTTGGATAAAAGCATCTGCTAAATGGCATATATATAACATATATATATAATTTGCTTGTTTATTTCACTGCATCTGATGGTCATGGTGCTTTCAAGACAACTAGGAACTTGGAAAAAAAGAGAGAGGTCAAATCACGACGTCAGTGATCATCAGGTTGGAAAGTTAGCAGTTTAGAAAGATGCCAGAGTTTCCTACTTGAATTTCCGAGTTCAAAAAGATGTTCTCAGTCGGATCTCGTTCTCAGTTGCCTTGAATGCACTGAAGTTGGAGATTTCCATTTGTTTTGAACACAGCATTAGTCTCAGCGGAGGGAGGGGGAGAGCAGCAGAGGGTCTGCCTCTCACAGTACCTGCTCTCTCCTTCCTTTTCTCTGGTGAGACTGACCAGAGAGAGAGGGGAAATCATCTTCCACTGGATGGCAAAACCCCAGTCGCACCGCATCTACCTCAAGCACAAATTCATATTGTTCCTATGACCAGAGAAATAAAGACACTATCGATACACTTGGCTACTCATTCAACTGGAAGTAGGGAGCAGCACGTTGTATGGTTTGTAATAGTGCCATATAAAAACGTAGACATGAACTCACTCATAAAAACAGCAGTTCTTTGGAGTGTTCTTTGACAGTCTCTCTCTGGTTATGGTTTTTAAAGTGATGAAATCTCACATAGGCAAGTATAAACTTTTCCGTGGCCGGTGTCGTGGATGCTGTAGGCGTGATGATTTGAGCGCAGTAGGGGCACTCGATTTAGCTACAGCTCTTCCAGTCTGCCGGGTAGGTGGAGTTTGTCTGTTCAGAATGGGAACACTTCACCCGGTGTTAGCTACAGCTCTTCCAGTCTGCCGGGTAGGTGGAGTTTGTCTGTTCAGAATGGGAACACTTCACCCGGTGTTAGCTACAGCTCTTCCAGTCTGCCGGGTAGGTGGAGTTTGTCTGTTCAGAATGGGAACACTTCACCCGGTGTTAGCTACAGCTCTTCCAGTCTGCCGGGTAGGTGGAGTTTGCCTGTTCAGAATGGGAACACTTCACCCGGTGTTAGCTACAGCTCTTCCAGTCTGCCGGGTAGGTGGAGTTTGTCTGTTCAGAATGGGAACACTCCACCCGGTGTTAGCTACAGCTCTTCCAGTCTGCCGGGTAGGTGGAGTTTGTCTGTTCAGAATGGGAACACTCCACCCGGTGTTAGCTACAGCTCTTCCAGTCTGCCGGGTAGGTGGAGTTTGTCTGTTCAGAATGGGAACACTTCACCCGGTGTTAGCTACAGCTCTTCCAGTCTGCCGGGTAGGTGGAGTTTGTCTGTTCAGAATGGGAACACTTCACCCGGTGTTAGCTACAGCTCTTCCAGTCTGCCGGGTAGGTGGAGTTTGTCTGTTCAGAATGGGAACACTTCACCCGGTGTTAGCTACAGCTCTTCCAGTCTGCCGGGTAGGTGGAGTTTGTCTGTTCAGAATGGGAACACTTCACCCGGTGTTAGCTACAGCTCTTCCAGTCTGCCGGGTAGGTGGAGTTTGTCTGTTCAGAATGGGAACACTTCACCCGGTGTTAGCTACAGCTCTTCCAGTCTGCCGGGTAGGTGGAGTTTGCCTGTTCAGAATGGGAACACTTCACCCGGTGTTAGCTACAGCTCTTCCAGTCTGCCGGGTAGGTGGAGTTTGTCTGTTCAGAATGGGAACACTTCACCCGGTGCGCAGGGCTTCTGAATGAAACTAACAGGGCAAAACACAAATAAACATGTCAAAAAGCAAGCGTTTGTCATTAACTTTTCTATAGAAATGTTTGGATGATCGACTAAGAATGGCTAGACCGGTTGGTGACCACTGATATAGGGAGTAAGGTGCCATTTGTAATGACACCATGATGGATGATGATGTATACAAGGTTATCCTCCAATTGATTTAGTATTCGTCAATAGACTCTTCACAGTCTTTAGTACCTACAGTATGGTTGTTCAGATAGGCTACTATAGATCTATATGTAGCCTCATAGTTACATGAAACTGCATAAAGCTCACAATAGATTATATTATAGCCCTCCCTGAATTTCACTTCGTTACTACTCTAGGTTACTGATATTTAGTCTGCGTCCCAAGTGGCACACTATTCCCTATATAGTGCCCTAGGGCTCGTAGTGAGCTGTAATAGTGAATAGGGTGTCATTAGGGACATTACTCTGACTGCTGTCCATTGGACTGGGTGTGCATGCCTTAATGTGTAGATAATCAGGTGCATCACACAGCCTGAAGGCCACTCTTTTTTGCATTAGATTTTTTTAGGATCATTATTACAGAATTACATTAAATCCTATTTCTGGTCCTCCGAAAGGGGCGGTGAAAAGTAGGAAGTAGCCCATATATGGTGTCAAGTTTTTCTAAGTACTCTGTTCAGAATATATCCCAGAACTTGGTTTGGAAATAAATTTGTTTATTTTTAGATTAATTTACATTTTACAAGCCCCACTGTAGCCAAGTCTCCTGCCAGTAGCCAAGTCTCCTGAATTGGATTGAATGGATAAGAAATAGGAAAATTGAGTTGTCTGTCACTCTGCATATGGTCACATCACGTGATGGGGAACTGGCATTTATAAACAAGTCAATCATTTCTTGCTCAGACTTGAAGCGCGCTTAGCAGTGGCAGCAGGGGCAGGCAGGCAGGCAGTGCCTTTTCCCTACATAGTGCACTACTTTTAACCAGAGAGCCTTATGAACCTTGGTTAAAAGTAGTGCACTATTTAGGGAATAGGGTGCCATTTTGGACATTGCCGTAGGAATCTACAACTGTCCATCTCCAACCCAAGAGGGGAGAGCCAGACAGCACACATATCTGATGGAAGTGTTTGAGTCAGAGGCTCTCAACTCCCTTGAAGATACCATTTAAAATGTACGTCTGCTGCAATATGATTTGCATATTAAAACACACGCTGACCTTAATTCAGAAAGCTGGGAATCGTATCAAATGCAAAGAGGCTCTCCCCTCTTGGGTTGGAGATGGACAGTTGTAGATTCCTACGGCAATGTCCAAAATGGCACCCTATTCCCTATATAGTGCACTACTTAGGACCAGAGTCATATAGGCGAATCGGGGGCCATGTGGGATGCAGTACCTCTTCACCCCCAAAGCCAAAACATCAGCTTAGAGGCTAGCCAGAGATACCAGCGTTTTAAATGTCACAATTATCAATATTGCATCAAATCATGGCAGGCTGTTCAGCATTGTATCATCACAGTTAAACAAGCTTCTGCAACCTAAAATACTTCAAGAGTTTCATTCTTTTTGGTGTTACCACTGCAACCTAGCCACAGTTTTGCCATTTATGTTCATGTGCAAAAACCAAATAATCATACATACAGGTTGTTAGTGTTACAACATGTTTACGGTTTATAATATGTGTTGATGTTATTGTAAATATTACATTTTTTATATTAATGAATTAATATTGTGCACTGAATTGTGCATTCTTCTCTTTCCAGGTTCTATGACGCGCCCAGCTTAACCTATTCTGAGCAGGTCGAGAGAAGAGAGCAGTTGGATGAGAGGGATGTCTCCTACTGGAAGAGGAGAGGCCAGGACTTCAGTGTCCTCCTGGATTATGCCGACGGCCGGGAGCTGAGAGCATCCGCTGGCTTTCTGAAGGCCTCTGAGGCGGCATGGCGACCACAGGCCCTGATCGCAGAGGACCATAGGGGAGAGAGGGAGAAGCTGCAGCAGCAGAAGCAGCTATGGGAAGACACCTCCATCTCCTGGCTGAGAGAGGCCGATGCGGCTCCTAGACAGTTAAGGGTAGTGACTGGGGTGACTGGGGTGACTGGGGAGCGGAAGTGCCAGAGCCTGGGCACAGAGGAGTGGAAGCCTGCAGTGGGGCTGGGGAGGCAGCTGTCGGATGGGGAGGGCGAGAGGTGGGCTCAGGAGCAGCAGCACCGCCTGAGGACTCAAGAGAGCACTGGTTCTATCCTCCCCAGAACCAGAAGGATGTCCCAGTCCCTCCCCAGAGTGTTGTCACCTGCTGGAGCTACTGAACACGCAAACACACTGTCCAGTTTGGTCAGTTTCCAGCTTCGACCAGGCCAGGTTGATAGACAGAGAGTGAACAGCACCGTATTTTCCGGGCCTTATAGTCGGTATTACCACAGTGCCGCAGTCAGCAGGGACCGGTGGGCCAGGAACAGTTGGCAAAGCGTTGGACATGTTGCACTTTTACCAAAGCCCAGGTTCAGCAGGCCTGTCAAGCCTCCATCATACGAAATACACCAGCAGACTAGGGGTAGCCAGGAGATGCTCGCTGTAGCTGTAATAGATCAGCAGGGAGGGTCCAAACAACCGAAAGACAACAGGCCTGTCTATTATCCACGGGGTGGAGAATTGCAAAGACAAGACTATTTTGCACAACACTCTGCTATCTTTGGCATGGAGCCCCCTGGTTATATCCCGCCCCCGTCTTATAAGAGAGCCCTGCCCCCAATCAGGGGAGGACCAATCAACCGCAACGAAGTGGCAAACTATAAGTGGAGGGGGGAGATGAAGATACAGATGCACATGCCTATGAGCTCAGAGGCGGGAAAGTGGTTCTCCGGACAGACAGGAGGGTCGTGGCTGGAACACTACGGGGATCGGGGTATACCCTACAGGAAACAGATTAACGCTACCCAAAACCTTAACCCTGGATACACCGAGGAGCATCTGGGTCATGTTCACTATTTACCCTTTGATAATCCGCGAGTGAGACATATCTCAGGAGGGCCTGGCGGAAATTCTCTTACTGACACTGACAAGTTTATCCGAAACATGAAGAAAGAGACTCCCTGCGCTAAGGTTTTAGGACAATCTACACACGATAGTGCCTTTCCCCCCCCACAGGGGCTCTCTCTCAATAACGACTGCCGCAAGACATCTCTCAATGACAACGACGGTGGTAGTAGTACTAGATGGTGCAACAGGGGTTTAATAAACAAAGGAAGTGTAGACAGTGTAGCTCCTGATCAGAGCTGTGGTATCTATCCAACAGCTTTTCACATTAGACCTGCTCAGCAACTGATCAGGCATGTGGACCAAGGTCAAGGTGTGTCAGAAACTGTAACTCAAGTGAAAACGTCAGTCAATGAGCCTGACTCCACAGAGAAAGAGAAACCAAGAAAAACGGACTCAGAGAAAACAGAAAAAAATGAGAAAAAGAGTGTAAAACAAAAACTTAGTGAGACAATATTCTGTTTGGTGTCTGTTCCCGTCCCTCTAACGCCGGGTGGTACGTCCAGTGATCAAAACAACAACAATGACGACGAGAAGCCACCAAGCCCAGTCCGGCCACCAAGCCCAGTGGACAGTCCGAGTGAGAACAAAACGGGCCACTTAACAAACCAAAGTTTCCAAAGCACATCTTCAGCAGAGGCTGAGCTGCAAGCACTAACCGGTAGCATAGCGAGCAGCAGATCAAGCAGCAAAATAGTGAGAAAACTCCCTATTAAACCCCCCAAAATAAACCATCACAAGGAGCTGAAACTCTCAGGTGCCTGGCCTGGGAACCAATACCGGGACCAGGAGACCCAAACTAGCCCAGAAGCCCGAA
Source organism: Oncorhynchus keta (assembly GCF_023373465.1). Taxonomy (NCBI): domain Eukaryota; kingdom Metazoa; phylum Chordata; class Actinopteri; order Salmoniformes; family Salmonidae; genus Oncorhynchus; species Oncorhynchus keta. Next base: position 40,863,608 of record NC_068435.1, on the reverse strand, counting down.
AGCCTCAGCATCCCCCTCCTCCAGGCACTGAAAACAAGGAAGCACAAGACCCTCACGTCCCTGCCCCAGGCTCCTCTGACGTCATCACCCAAGATCCAAGCGGTGTGGGCAATACTGCATTCAGCTGTCCTATAAAAGGGGTGAAGAGCCTGAAACCATCCAGCAACAGCGCCTTTTCCAGGACGGCCACTTTCTCCATTTCCAGCCAGCTGATCAAGAGCACAGCTCAGCCGCCAGCAGCGCCACCACCACCACCACCACCACCCTCAGGAAACACGATGGAGGCCAAACCAGCAGCGACCTGCAGTGGGCAGGAAGCCTTCGGTCAGTTCCTGCTCAAGCCCGTCAGCAGGCGGCCATGGGACGCCATCGAGGAGCTGGAGACTATCAACAAAGAGTTCCAGGATCAGCAGCAGAAGCAGCAGCAGAGCAGCAAGAGACCCAGTGTTGACCAGTGCATTGAGGACCTCAACGAGGCCTACAAAGACATCCTAGAGCTAGGCACTGCCAGCAATAACATTTCCAACAATAGTGGTGCTGTGCAGATCCCTGAGCGGATCAAGATAAGGCTGACGGGGGAGGCGGGGCTCAGCAAGCCCAGCAGCCTTAGGCGCAGTATCGAGAGCTGGTCTGTGTCCGTCGACCCGGAGTACGGGGAGGTTAAGAGTGCTTTTTCCAGACCTGCTGAAAGAAAATCTGTGACTTTCAGCAAGCAGCTAAGAGAGGAGCTCCCTGTCCCACCACGCAAGCCTACAGGATTCAGAGAATACAGGGTTGTTTCGAACTTGTCGCAGAGGAGAAGTAGCTGCAGTGGCAGGACAGTGAAGCTAGACCTCCCTTCGCCTTCGGAGACACCACCGCCTTGTCACTTCACCGGCCCTAGTGACTTTACTGACTCTTCTAGTGATCCCAGCAAGACCAGAGACTTCAGTCCAATGACTCCAACAACGCACACTGCAGCCGAAGTCCCCTGGGCAGATAGGCAGCCGATGCAGGACGCCTCCACACTTACGAGTCCCCCTGACTATGAGGACATATGTCAGTCTTTACAAAAGACCAGAGACTCAGAGGTTAACAAAACGTTCACCGCCATATCTAAACCTGGTGGTGGTAGCTGCGATACAGAGCCTCTAGGGGGAGCCTGTTTAGACTCTGCAGAGGAATGCCCCATTTGTAAAAGAGAGAGCGAGAGCCAGATGTCCAGACCAAGTCCAATGTCTCCGCTCCACGAGGAGTCAAACCCAGACTTATCCGATCAAAGTAGCTCGACGATTGTTGGCGACCGTGACAGTCCACAAGGAGCTGAAACGTCTGAAGAACCAGCTGAAGGCGAAGGAGACACAAAGGTATCCTCTGACTCTGGCTCAAATCATTCAGAGGCTCAGACTATATGTTGCGATTGGAGGAAGCAGCTGTCACTCATAGATAAGAAAGTGGAGGGGAGTGTCACTGCTGAGAAGACCAAACAAAACCAAGCTCTGGCAGTGGCAGAGGACATTGGCAATCTATACAAACGTAAATGTGCTGAGGGCATTCCAGAGAATGAATCCATAGAGGAGAGGGCAGCCAGGATATTAGGGATTGATGTACCTGCAGAGTCTTTAGTCACAGGGGAGCAGCGGGTTAGCGAGACGACAACAGAGAGTAAACCCGCTGCTAGTGAAGATACAGAAAGCAGCAGGGCAAACGAACAGACAGTACAAACAGATGTGAGAGATCCAGATTCTGAGGAACTGGACTCTGGAACGGTATCTAGAGTGCCTCCTGACAGGCAGGAGGCAAAAGAAAAGGAGACACCACAGAATAACCCAGAGTACATCAGGAGTGCCAAATGGACCCATCTGGGTCGAGAAACTCCAGGTATGCAGGAGTTTCCGCCAGACAGACTACCGCTTTCGGTCCCCATTAACCCTGACCTTAAGCTGTCCCACAGCCTGGAGGGAGAGATGAGGGGCAGAGGACCCTTGCAGCGCGTAGACACCCTGCAGGATAAGCTGGCTGCATCGCCCAGCCACCGGGTGGCGGTAGAGCGCCGGGCACGGATGAAGGAAGTGGACCCAGTGTCACGCATGAGACGCCTCAGCATCAGGAGCACAGACTCTGGGGAGGAGGGGGCAGAGACGGAGGGGGAGACCAAGCGTGGCGGTGGGCAAGTGGAAGTGCTCTCCTTACCTGCTTCCTCCCAGAGTGATACGGTAGACGATAGAGAGGCCTCTGAGGACACAGTGTTGCAAGATGAGGTGTCATCCCTCTCAGGTAGCTACTTCATACATTTGATTTGTTCAAGTATTTTTTCTGTTGAACTGTGTTACATGTTATTCTGAATACAAGTGTTTCATCAAGTTAATAATGTAATATTTGTTACACATTTGTGCATCATTTTCACTGCAAAATACAATACATGACCAGAAGTATGTGGATGCCTGCTCATCGAACCTCTCATTTCAAAATCATGGGCTTTAATATGGAGTTGATCCCCCCCCCCCTTGCTGCTATAACAGACTCCACTCATCTGGGAAGGCTTTTCCCTAGATGCTGGAACATTGCTGCGGGGACTTGCTTCCATTCAGCCACAAGAGCACTGATGTTCGGCGATTAGGCCTGGCTTGCAGCCGGTGTTCCAATTCATCCCAAAGGTGTTCTATGGGGTTGAGGTCAGGGTTCTGTGCAGGACATTCAAGTTCTTCCACACCGATCTCGACAAACCATATCTGTATGGACCTTGCTTTGTGCACAGGGGCATTGTCATGCTGAAACAGGAAAGGGCCTTCCACAAACTGTTGCTACAAAGTTGGAAGCACAGAATCGTCTAAAATGTCATAGTTTGTTGTAGCATTTAGATTTCCCTTCACTGGAACTAATGGGCCTAGCCTGAACCATGAAAAACAGCCCCAGACCATTATTCCTCCTCCGCCAAACTTTCCAGTTGGCACTATGCATTCGGGCAAGTAGCGTTCTCTTGGCATCCGCCAAACGCAGATTAGTTCGACTGCCAGATGGTGAAGCTTGATTCATCACCCCAGAGAACGCGTTTCCATTGCTCTAGAATCCCATGGCGGCGAGCTTTACACCACTCTAGCCGACACATGGCATTGCGCATGGTGATCTTATGCTTGTGTGTGGCTGCTCGGCCATGGAAACCCATTTCATTAAGCTCCCGACGAACAGTTATTGCGTTGACGTTGCTGCCAGAGGCAGTTTGGAACTCTGTAGTGAGTGTTGTGTGGTAGCAAATAGAACACATAGACAAACGCATAAGATGTATAGAATAGCTGAACACTAAAAACAGACCACATGAAGGGAAGGTGACACATAGCTGCCAGGATAGCTGGACATACCAAGGCCAGAGGGATATACAAAGGAGGAGGTCAGTCAAATGACTAACTGATGACCAATAGACATAGTTCGCATATTTTTAGGACGAAGAGATGCAGAAGGAATGACAGAGAAGACACATAGTCTGTTGCTCTGAGATAAAGACACACATACAAAATAACATATTGAGCTAAGTGCAGAGCCAAAGCATAGGGCTGTAAAATAGAGGAATGTATAGTATTTTTAGTATAGCTGGACACGCTAGAAACTGAGGAGACACACAGTCTGCTGATCCTAGATAATACACAAACAAAAGAATGCATTTAGCTAAGTGCAGGAACAAAGCAAGGGTCTTGTCATCATTATAATCTGACGGAAAGCAGGTATGGGCGTGATTGGGCTGAACAAGCAGGATGCACGGATTGGAATGTAACTTCATTTGCATGTGGGATGGGCTCATATGCAATATGTGGATAAATACTGGAGCCAGGGCTCTGGAAAAGGTGTGTGTTCCGCGGACCACTCCGGCTTGCTATACTTTTGTATTAAAGCCTGATTGATTTCACAAGTTCTGGTATGCGTTGTATTTGATCCGATTTTCCACGACAGTTGCAACCGAGAACAGCCAATTTGTCATGCTGTATGCGCTTCAGCACTCGCCGGTCCCGTTCTGTGAGCTTGTGTGGCCTGTCACTTCGCGGATGAGCCACTTTCCACTTCACAATAACAGCACTTCAGTTAATCGGGGCAGCTCAAGCAGGGCAGAAATTTGGCAAACTGACTTGTTGGAAAGGTGACATCCTATGACAGTGCCATGTTGAAAGTCAGAGATCATTCTACTGCCAATGATTGTCTGTATAGATTTAATAGCCGTGTGCTCGACTTTATACACCTGTCAGCAACAGGTGTGGCTTTATACACATACATTTGTGGATATAGTGTATAGCAACACAAAAATGGTTTGGCAATGACTTAATGTTTTGTTATTATTATTTGAGTGTTTAGTTTTACTTTAGTGTTATTTTATGAGGCAAGCATTTCAAGCAGTGAAACTCTGGCTGTTACTATGGAGTCTTTCCACAAGAGGGGGCTATTGTACTTAGATATAACACTTCAAACTAGAGACCTGCACAGGTCAGTTTATTGGAGCCACCCCCAACCTGTGCCGGCCACATCAAGTCTGAGCCCCATCTGACATCAGGACAGATTTTTTTCCGCAATCCCATCCACCCACATAGAATTGTTCTGAGAGCCGATCCGTGACCCGCCAAATAACATGCATTTATTTCATTGTTTTTTCGACAACAGCGTAGTAGGCTTTAAGGCTATTCCCATTCCCTTCATGAATTCATTTGTCTATTCAACATTTGGATAAAAGGAAACCTTGCCATGAATTAAGAATAATAAAATCTTATTTTCACAATGGGAAATTTGAAAATAAGCCTTCTAATTAGCATTCTTCTTACCTAATGAAAGCCTATTGCCGACAGAACAAAACAATAGTTTTATATTCAATATTGTTTAGCTAATCAAGTAGTTTAATTGAAACTAATTCAATAATTCCCAAACTCTATAGGCTGCAGATTTATTTAGGGGCATTTGCATCTCAAATGACCCATGAGCACCAACATATGAAGTTCATAGGAGCATGTCAAATGAAAGCTAAGAGTCTATTTTTAATTAAGGCATATATACATTTCCATCCTAAAAATTAAGATTCACCAAAGGCTTTGAATTCTGATCTTTTTTTTTTACTGAATTCAAGTTTGCTTATGAGTTAAAGTGATTAAAACTCTGCTGTTACCAAATCGGTAGCAGAATGACAGAAACATCTGTAACGGAATTACTGCAATTGATTTGGATACAATGGGAAATCATAATAGTCACAAACCACAGGTTGGTCACCTGCTATGGTCCAACCAAATGTGATATTTTTTGGTGGCGGAGCTCATTAAAATAATAGCCAGTGTGTGAGGGAATCCCCTCCTATTTGAATGGCCTGTGGCCCACGTAAAACCTTTCCTGGTCAGAGGAATAAGGGAACCTTAGAGTTAACACACACACACACACACACACACAGGGAACTTTATTGAAAGAAGTATGGACATGGAAATGGTCTGAAAGTACAGAGAAAGAGAAATAATGAGTACTATACATGTAATAACATGGGTATAAACAGTGCAAAGTAATGCATAGAGTAATGACCACAATAGCTCAAGTAGTGATAATGATAAATAGAACAAAGAACTGTAGAAATGTAAACATAAACATGTTACCTGAACAGTAATAACATTACAGGGAATAGATAAGAGCAACTGCGACTAACAGTAACAGTAAACACACACAAATCTCAACCATAACAACAATAAACACTACCCACTTCTACCCACGCATTCCATGAACACACTGCCATAAATCCACCTCTTATCTGTGCTGAAGGAAAGATCATCCGGACTGGGTCCATTTATGGGGATGCAAGAGCATGCATCGGGCCTGATGAGACAGTGCAGGATCAGCTAGATGTCCTTTGCCAATCAGAGGTTGTATGATCAGCTCATGTACAGAGTGTGGGGCAAGTGGTCACCAGCTGATTGGCTAAGACCACAGGGCTGAACACTGAACAATATTTCCTCACATGAGAGCCAGACTCAGCAGAGCCAAACATAAACAATTGCGCACAAAAAAACCTGTAAATTAAAGTGTGCTGCAGCGCCGTCAGCAGATTCAGGATACATCTATATTAATAGAATGATATGCATAATTATGGATATGACTTTCTGTATAGTACAGATCAGGGACCTGATTACCGGAATTCCATTTCCGAATGTAAATCCACTTCACACCTACTGTAGTTCAATAACCAAAATATTTTCCTAACTCAAGGTGTCATGTCATAGCTGACACCCCATTCTTTCTGCAGACATCTTTAAATCTCCTTCTCCACAATGACTCCAAAATCCTTCCAAACCGGGCATTTCACTCGGACACCACCTGTTTCCACTAAGGTGTATTTCAGCGTTATAACCTTTCTTGTGATTGATTCTGTTACGTTAGCCAAGTGAGGAGTCAGGGAAAATAAACTTGGCTATGTATTGTCGTGTGGCGAAAGGGAACATAAGCCCTGCACGTGGACAGCACCACACAAATAGGCTCCCAGCAAACATGTCCACATTGGCATGATGTGACCCAATGCGGACTAAAATATTGACCCCATATAGGCTGCCAAAATTGGGCCAATGTTCCTTTTCTATTTAATAGGAATTTATTTATTAATAACAATTTAATTCAATGCATAAATGTAATAATTTTCAAGCCCTGAATGTACTTGGGGAAAGTGATACATTGTATCAGAAAGACAATGAAGTTGTTACTATCATACATATTTTTACATGAGAAACTTAAGTTTCTCACTTTCTCACTTTAGGTATTTCTTTTTTAAAGACTTCATCATTGGTAGGGTACAAGATTATTTTTTTAAAATCGGCATCAAACTTTCACACAGAACACTTGGCTGCAATATGTTACTTTTTGGGTGACCTGACCAATATAACAGAAATGTGTTATAGATCTGTAATTCTCATTGTAAGCCAGTGTAAGAAGTGGTAAATCTGTTGTGTTCCACCATTTCTTTGCTTCCTATTAAGTTGTTTTTGCATCTTTTACTTGTGTACACCAGCTTCAAACAGCTGAAAATACTATATTTTTGTTTATGGAAAAAATGTTTCACAGCAGTTTAGATGGTACAAGGATTCTCTACACTATACTTGCTTTTTTTGTTACATAAAATTAAATTAGGCAAACTATTTGAATTGTAGCAACCAGGAAATGGCAGAGTGATTTTCTTTTAACTAGAAATGGTTTCAAAAAAGAACTGTGTGCAAACCACACACAAAAATATTCTAATGAGCCCCCGCCTGGTGTGGGCTAGCCCCTGTTGGGCTTGGTGTGGGCTGGCCCCTGTTGGGCTTGGTGTGGGCTGGCCCCTGTTGGGCTTGGTGTGGGCTGGCCCCTGTTGGGCTTGGTGTGGGCTGGCCCCTGTTGGGCTTGGTGTGGGCTGGCCCCTGTTGGGCTTGGTGTGGGCTGGCCCCTGTTGGGCTTGGTGTGGGCTTGTGGGCTTGGTGGGCTGGCCCTGTTGGGCTTGGTGTGGGCTGGCCCCTGTTGGGCTTGGTGTGGGCTGGCCCCTGTTGGGCTTGGTGTGGGCTGGCCCCTGTTGGGCTTGGTGTGGCTGGCCCCTGTTGGGCTTGGTGTGGGCTGGCCCCTGTTGGGCTTGGTGTGGGCTGGCCCCTGTTGGGCTTGGTGTGGGCTGGCCCCTGTTGGGCTTTTGTGGGTTTGGTGTAGGCTAGTCCACGTTGAGCTTGTGTGGCTGGCCCACCATGGGCTGATGTGGGCTAGTCTGTGTTGGGCTGTTGTGGGTTTGGTGTAGGCTAGTCCACGTTGAGCTTGGTGTGGCTGGCCCACCATGGGCTGATGTGGGCTAGTCTGTGTTGGGCTGTTGTGGGTTTGGTGTAGGCTAGCCTGTGTTGGGCTTTTGTGGGTTTGGTGTAGGCTAGTCCACGTTGAGCTTGGTGTGGCTGGCCCACCATGGGCTGGTGTGGGCTAGTCTGTGTTGGGCTGTTGTGGGTTTGGTGTAGGCTAGTCCACGTTGAGCTTGGTGTGGCTGGCCCACCATGGGCTGGTGTGGGCTAGCCCGTGTTGTGCTGGTGTAGGCTAGCCCATGTTGGGATGATATGGGTAGCTTGGTGTGGGCTAGCCATGCCCACTGAATTCCCACATGGGGCCAATGGGGTCATGTTTGCCGGTCTACTAATGGAGAGTTCCATGCTTCCCTCCCTCGCTAAGTAGCTGGTAACCTAAGCCTAGGCTATGTCTGCCTCACCACTCACATAGCCTAATGGAATACACAACAACATATATATATTATCTTCAGTGGTGAATTGTGACTATAGGACCTAGGCGTTGAGGGACCAAAATCTTCCAATACATTGTATAAATAAAAACAAATCTAGTAAATAACAGAAGACATATCACTTAATGCACCCGACATGATATCTTCTGTAGTCGGGACCATTCTAGTGATATTTTTTATCACGTTATGAATGAATCAAACACATCAAAATGTGACAGGCTCATGGTGCTGAAAGGACAGCGCCCGTAATACCTGTGCACTCCATGGCACTGAAGGAGAGACCATTTTGGTCAAACGCATACATGGCTCACAAACAGGCAACAGCAGTCACACACAGCATCAAATAATGTTCAAGATTATGTATCCCATTCACTCCAGTTGGCCCCATGAAATCATACCAATACAAAAGCACAATCATTTCACGTCCAAAATTAAAATTAACAAACCAACTATAACTTCCCATTGCAAATATATTTTAATCACGTTCATCGCACTAACCGGTGATCTGAAGTTTAAATTGCAACAATATTTAACAGTAATTATTTTCGTAGAGATGTGCCACTCACCAGATGATCATTTGTAAACAAAGTTTGAATGTTAGTGTTGAAATAGCTGACGCTAACAAATTAGCAACATCCACCTGGAAGTTGATAGCTGGTGCAGCCGCCATCGTCACTCTACTACAACACAAGCTAGTTAACGTTACATGCTGACAATTTTACATGTGCTGCAAATTAAAATGTACACATACAAGTTGTTCAATCATTTCAGCCACACTGCTCTCACGTGTCAACGAGCGTCTGCATAGTCAGGCGCTGAAAAATAACTTGGTTCCTTGGTTTTTTAGGAGCTGTAACGTGCGCTGAGAGTCGGGAAACAAGTTCAGGGAGTGAATAATGTAATGCATAACCGAAACATGACCAACGCACAGCCATGAAACTGAAAAAGAAACAATGGCGCCTGGGGAAGGAACCAAAAGGAAGTGGCATATATAGGGAAGGTAATCAGGGACGTGATTAGAGTCCAGGTGAGCGTAACGATGCTGACAGGTGTGTGCCATAACGAGGCCGGAGAGGGAGCATAAGCGACAGGAGCATATACCCACGTGGTGTAATTGAAAGATGAACTGAGGTCCACACTCCAGTCCAGTTGTTGGCGGTAATGCACCTTAAAGTTGGTTGCCAAGCGCCATATAAAATCCATAGACGAAGAAGAAGACTGAAGGGGGCGAGGTTACTAGAAACAAACTAGGTTTCCCCTTTTATAATATAATATAATAATAATAATAATAGTTTCCCCTTTTATCTGTGGATTCATTGTCGGAGTAGAGAATACACTATTTTGTGTGACTCAAAATGGGTCGATATTCTACAAAGATCCAGCAAAAGAAGGATCTTGTAGATTTCAGGTAAAATAACAACAAAAGGTTTATATCCCAGGACAAAGGATCAAGCAACAGCAAGCTAACTAGCTGAATGTCCATGAATGTTTCGACCTGTCCCCAAATTAATATAGTTGGTTCAGAATTAGTTTTGATAGTTCAAACTGCGTGTCCTAATGGACAAAATCAACATGCGAGAGATGGCGCAAGCGGGCGACTGCGCGTGCCCGATGTAGTCAGCATGTTAGCGTGGGAAGACTACTGCTTGCGACATTGATTATTTTCTATTTTACATTTTGTCATTTAGCAGGACTTACAACCTATTAGTGTATTGCCGCCACCTACTGTATTTGCTGTTTATCAGCCTGCTGTTCTGTATTATAAATGCATTACCTCTTGCGCTCAGACTAGTGAGGTGTGTAGGCCTTTGGAGAAGTCCTAGACATGTCACAGCAACAACAAAAAACGGTCCCACTCATTGCAAGTATAAATGTGATTGGTTCATTCCACTGTCACTCCCAAATTCTGCTCTAATACAGTTGAATGGCAGAGGCCTTCTGTCCAGCTTCTGAAGGCCTAGCCAATGGCTGGCAGAGCTAGCTAGATTTTTCTACCCAGAGACCACCAAAAAAAATCCTTACTGGATTTTTTCTATTCAGTATTAACCCTTCTCTTTCCAACACAAATTGAGGAGATTAAATCAGAAAATGATTACAATTATTGTAAAATGAAATAGAAATTAAAACGTAATTTGATCAAAAATTAAAATATTTATACAGTTTTATAAATCCTTAGGCCTTCTCTGATGTTCTAGAAGGCCCTGATAGTTCCCCACTGATCTTTATTTAAAATGTTTCCGACCCACAATATAATTGTTCTGAACTGTGAGCCGACTCGCGGGTTGGAAGAATGTTTTCATTCCACCCGCGAGCTGATTTTTATGGTGGGTCAACCGCGGGTAACCATGGTTATCCGACCCAATGCAGGACTCTCTTCAAACCTACCACCACACACAACTGATATGTAATTATTTGAATACATTTTCCAGACATTTTTGTATGAAATACATTTTGGATAATTTACGATGACTGTCACATGATCAGTGGCATGTCAAGAGGGTGGCCCAGGGTGGCCACTAACACAGAGGGGTGCTGTTTGCTTCACTCGGATGCTTCCTCCGGTGAAATAGATTCAGCCTCTTGCGAATTGAAAGAAAATTCTGAAACACTGATAGACACAAATGAGAAATCAATTGATAAGTTTGTTTCTTTTTTTATTGCTAACATGTTTGGGTAAGCCTGACTTTGGCATCCATAAATGCGCATCACTTTGTAGGCTGAATGTCATTACACAGTGTTTGTAATAGATTCCATTCAAATGGCGGATGCACAGTGCACTGTTTGGATGCTGGACTTATTTTGGAGTAAACAAACGTGCGCAGGTACCTACCTATCCTACTATTGAAGTGATTTGTTTGACAATCAGATTTAAACACCACGACATGTCTTTACTATAAAGCCTTGCATACATACTGTAGGAGGTCCCATTAAAAAAAAACAGACCCAGGGCCTTCCGAGTGGCACAGCAGTCTAAGGCACTGATCAGTGCTAGAGGCATCACTACAGATCCAGGTTCGATCCCGGGCTGTGTCGCAGCCGGCCGCGACCGGGAGAGCCGTGAGGCGGCACATAATTAGCCCAGCGTCGTACGGGTTAGGGGAGGATATTCCCGACTGGGATGTCCTTGTTCCATCACGCTCTAACAGGCACATCCACACATTGGTGCGCTTGGCTTCCGGGGTAAGCGAGCAGTGTTTCAAGAAGCAGTGCGGTTTGGCGAGGTCGGGTTTTGGAGGATGCATGGCTCTCGACCTTCGCCTCTCCCGAGTCTGCACGGGAATTGCAGCGATGGGACAAGACTGTAACTACCAATTGGGGAGAAAAAAGGGTAGCAAAAAAATTAACAGAGACCCACGAATGTCACGGTTTAATTTGCACATTTTGAATGGACCTTTCGAGTGAATTTTCTGCTGTATGTTAATAGCCTTATATAAAATTCTGACCTTGAATGCAAATACTGCATCAAGAGTTTTGGAATTGATTCATTTGAACAGGGAAATGTAATTAAATAGAACAAATCCACCTTGCATCGATTAAGGTTCAACATTTTATGCCACCCTCCCTAAACTTGGACTGTGCCTCACCTTGGCCACCTCATTCTAAATTGTCTGGACACGCCACTGCACATATTATAAGGTGCATCCCAAATGGCACCCAATTCCCTATGTTGTGTACTATTTTTGTCCAGGGCCCATAGGGCTTTGGTCAAATGTAGTGCACTATATAGGGAATAGGGTGCCATTTTTAACGCACACATATTTACTCTAAATGATGAAATGTATCCCTTCTCTCTTTGTATTATACCAGAGGCCTACGACCCAAGCGGAGTGGAGAAAGTGTAGAGCGACTGAGACGCCCATCATCTTTTTCCATCGGAGGTTTAGATCCCTCCAACACTGTGACCTGGCAGCCCACTAGAATGCCTTCATCTTATCCCAACACAGAAATGGCCTTCTTCTCCGACAAGAGTATTGTGTACACCCTCACCCTCGGCGTTGTTGAGTACTATGAGTACCAAGTGTCCCACTGCCAAAAGGGAGGTGTTCCCCCACCTAGGGGTAGCTTCCAACTAACCCCCCTCCTCCCCTTTACCTCCCCTCAACCCATCCTCTAATTGTGTTTCTACTAGGATGCGGCCCAAATGGCACCCTACTCCCTATGTAGTGCACGACTTTTGTAACCCTACTTCCAATGTAGTGCACGACTTTTGACCAGGGCCCAGAAAGCAGTGCACTACATAGGGAACAGGGTGCCATTTCAGACTGAATTCCTAGTCTTCTGGTAGTGGCTTGTCCTTTCTCCTTTCTTATTCTACCCTCCCAGATTATTTTCATTGGCAGACATTATGCAATTCTGTCAAGCGTATAACAACTTCAAATATGTTGAAATTGAATACAGTTAGTTGACTCATCGTTAACATGCTGTGTGATTCTGTTTGTTTATGGGCGAGATGTTTAGATATAAATGTAAGTACTTATGTTTTACATGACGGAGACATAGGGAGAATATTCGTCACAAAAGCTGTTCCATTACATTCAGTGTCGATTACACCAAAATAGTTACATTGTATTGTTATTATGGAGAGTTGAAAAGAAATCTATTATATTGGACGTCCATGTCTTTGGCTCGAGAACTGTTTTCTTTTTCAGATTCATCGATCAATCCATCAGTCTATTATTATTTTGATACACTGTGGCCTGTCTGTCTCGTCGCTTTCCCACATACTGTAATCATAACCCATAAAGCTCTTCAATGAAGAGTCACTATGTGGCATAATGATCAGTGATATTTATTCTGAGGCATTGGTTCTACATTATGAGGGGAAGGGAGTTGACTAGCCTGAGTGTCAGTATATTTGTGCTATTTTATTTATTTTACCTTTATTTAACCAGGCAAGTCAGTTAAGAACATATTCTTATTTTCAATGACGGCCTGGGAACAGTGGGTTAACTGCCTGTTCAGGGGCAGAACGACAGATTTGTACCTTGTCAGCTCGGGGGTTTGAACTCGCAACCTTCCGGTTACTAGTCCAACGCTCTAACCACTAGGCTACGCTGCAGCAGGCTATGTCGCTCATTGGCTTTCAGGGTTGGGATCAATTTCATTTATATTCCAGTCTATTCAGAAAGTAAACAAAATGTTTTAAAAAATACATTTAAAACAGTTTTAAATCATTTCAGTGTACTTCCTGAATTGAGTGGAATTGAAAAGAAATTGACCCCAACCCTGTTGGATTGACAATGAGCATTGGACTTGTCAAGAGCACAAACAAATCTAGGACCAGACTAGTAGTTGCCATCTGTATCCAGATGTGCATGTATAAGCTGGGTCAGGATATAGAAGACCATTCTGGGTAGTTAACTTAAATGTTGTAAAAAATCTGGTGTATAGCTCGATTTCCCAGGTCATTTCAGGAAGCAATAATGGCATGGAGTGTGGCAGTTTGAGTTGTAAACAATAATTATATGGACAAGATAGAGCAATATTGTCATACAAACAGCTGTGGCTTAGTCAGGGGAGCTGGGAACCATTGTCCGGAATCTCGTTGTATACGTACCCAAATGCCACCCTATTCCCTATATAGTGCAATACTTTTGACCAGATCCCATTGAGTCATGGTCAAAAGTAGTGCACAAAATAGTCAATGGGGTGCCATTTGGGATGTAACACTTCCCGCAGCAAAATGGAAATGTGTCAGAGTATACTGGGTGTGGGTGGGTGCTTATTTCATTGAAAATATCAGTGGCCATACTTGTGTATCATGTGAAGAAACTACGGCCGTGTCTGAAATGGCACTATTCACTATATAGTGCACTACCTTCGACTAGGACCTATAAGGGCTCTGGTAAAAAGTAGTGCACTATATAGGGAATATGGTGCCATTTCAGATATTTATTTTTGTTATCATTGAATTGTTAATCAGTTTGCATAATGTACAAAATAAAGTATATTTTATATATTTCAAGAGGTATTTTGTATTTAGCCATTATGGTTTATTTCTGCATACTTTGATCACAAGTTGAAAGTATCATAATGTCTGTATAGTACCATAATGAGAGTATATAATTTTCTAGTGCAGAAAAAAAACATTTAAGAAAATAGATTGACATGAAGAAGGATGACCTTACAAGTAAAGCTGTCTGCCGTGTGCCTTGATCACACGGTTGTTCTGTGTAGTGACAAGATGAGGGTTTATCTTCTTTCTGAGTCTTGACTTGATGGGACAATCTGGTTGGGCCATGAGTTCCTATTTGTAGTGCATTTACACATGAAAAAAAACAGTTGAATATTTGATGTTGGGCCTTCTTTATTATATTTGATCCATCACAGCTGTGTTCTTATGTTTATGGTCAGCTGTGACCTGCAGTGTTGTGGTCAATTCCATTTGAATCCCGGAACATAATGCTCAATGCTGGTGTATGGAAAAAATGTGGAATCAGAATCGTAGTTTCAGTTCACTTCCAGAATTGACCCCAACTCTGCTGACCTGTCTTATTTAGTTTTTTTATGTCTTCCAAGCCAAGTCACATACTGTTGTTTTGTTGCTGATTCATAGCAACACGTTTACAATTTAAAAATAAATCCATTATTTTATTATTGCAACTTAACATTTCTTTATACATTGAGCGACGTTTGAGTTTCAGACAGCTGTCAATGCTACAATGGTTAGGGAAGGATGTATAATGCATCGATAAAGGTGCACATCAATGTTGTTTTCCTATTTGTCAAAGGTGAATACATCTACTGCTCCATCCCAGTTTTATAACGTATACTTTAATGTAGCATTATTGCAGCTGTAGTATTTAATTGACTTCGAACTTTATGCTACGCTTAATATATCTGACCCACGTATTTACATTATTTTAATAATCATGGCACCTAAGGCAGTTGTGTGCATTACATTATACTTAAGGCAATGCCAAATAATTGCTAATTGCACACTGTTACATCATTTTAGGTGTTTACAAACAACTTATTCTGGTTCTGCCACTTCTTAAGCCTGAAAGGTAGCAATGTTGACTGCATACTTATATAGTGAATGCCCTTCACTTACTTTTCTCTGCCTGAGTCATTCAAAAATGAGGAGAAACCGTGCAGTCAGTCCAACATAGTACAGGCTTCTTAAATGCACAACTCTCACACAAAACAACTATAGGCAGATCAAGAGAACTCAGTAGTTTGTTGATCTGTTGAGTCCATTGATCAATATCATTGCTCAATATCACATGAAAAGCAACCAGGTGGATAGATTTACTCACAGTTGTTGCCGGCCGCATTTGGTCTGAACGAAGTACCATTTTCAAGACTTTTGCTTGATGATAATGAAGGCCTCAGTCAAAAGAAGGAAACTGCCCTCGATCATGCCACTAAAATGGCCATTACAGAGCATAGCTATGCCCGATGAAGCTAGAACTTAGTGTCAATTTGACGTTTTCTACTGCAGGCTATGTGCAACATGAATAATTATGCACACTTGTTGTAATATTTTCTATTTTCATAAGAGTTTTAATTATAAGAGCTTTTTGTACTCAATGACATTTTTTTTCTTACATGAAATGCAAGAGAGAGGAGGATTCTTTTCTTTTGTTGCATACAGTATATTTGCATTTGGTACTCTCCAGTAGTCAAAACGAACGAATTGGGCAACCATTATCTTTCAGAATTTTAGTTACAAAACTATGCCAAGTATTTAAAGGCAATTTTTTGAGTAAAATCCAATGGAAAATCATTCATTTATTTTTCATTTTAAAGCATTTGATTTGCTTTGTATTGATGAATATGAGATTAATACATAGTCAAATGATTGTGCTACTGTTGTATAAATTGAGCTCAGGTACATCCTGTTTCCATGGATCATTCTTGAGATATTTCTACAACTTCATTGGAGTCCACCTGGGGTACATTCAATTGACCGGACATGATTTGGAAAGGCACACACATGTCTATATAAGGTCCCACAGTTGACAGTGTATATCAGAGCAAAAGCCAAGCCATGAGGTCGAAGGAATTGTCTGTAGAGCTCCGAGACAGGATTGCATCGAGGCACAGATCTGAGGAAGGGTACCAAAACATTTCTGCAGCATTGAAAGTCCCCAAGAACACGGTGGCCTCCATCGTTCTTAAATGGAAGAAGTTTGGAAACACCAAGACCCTTCATCGAGCTGGCCGCCTGGCCTAACTGAGCAATCTGGGGAGAAGGGACATGGTCAGGGAGGTGACCAAGAACCACATGGTCCCTATGACAGAGCTCTAGAGTTCCCTATCGTGAAGAGATGGGAGAACCTTCCAGAAGGACAACCATCTCTGCAGTACTCCACCAATCAGACCTTTAAGGTAGAGTGGTCAGACAGAAGCCACTCAGTAAAAAGTACACGACAGCCCGCTTGGAGTTTGCCAAAAGGTACCTAAAAGACTCAGACCATGAGAAACAAGATTTTCTGGTTGATGAAACCAAGATTGAATTCTTTGGCCTGAATGCCAAGCGTCACTTCAGGAGGAAACCCGACACCATCCCTATGGTGAAGCATAGTGGGGGCAGCATTATGCTGTGCAAATGTTTTTCAGCGGCAGGCACTGGGAGACTAGTCAGGATTGAGGGAAAGATGAACGGAGCAAAGTACAGAGAGACCCTTGATGAAAACCTGCAGACCTGAAAATAGCTGGCAACGACGCTGCCAGGATTGTAGCATCATACCCAAGAAGACTCGAGGCTGTAATCGCTGCCAAAGGTGTTTCCACAAAGTACTGAGTAAAGAGTCTGAATGCTTACATTTTCAAAAACAATGCAAAACTTGTTTTGGTTTGTCATTATGGGGTATTGTGTGAAGATTGATGAGTGAAAAAAAAAACAATTGAATCCAAATGTGGAAAATTCAAGGGGTCTGAATTTATTGGATAATTTGGACATTTTCACTTACTTTTTTAGGTAGTCTCTCTCAAAAAATAAAAAATAAAAATAAATAAATATTTATAATCCATTGGATAATTTGGACATTTTCACTTATTTTTTTAGGTAGTCTCTCCCAAAAAAAAAAAAAATAAAAATAAATAAATAAATAAATATATTTTTTATTTATTTTTATTTTTTTTGAGAGAGATTGATGATTACAAGATTTAGTTGAGGTTTAGGGTTTAGTGAGTGTTTTGTTCAAATACAATGCATTTAGTTTTAGAAATATTTAGGGCTAACTCATTCCTTGCTACCCACTCTGGGTGTGGCATATTTCAAAACACTTCCACGGTAGGATACACATAAGTATCAAAAGGGTTTTCTAGTTTAGGTAAAAGTATGTCCTCAGTCCTCAGTACTCTCTCCTCTGTGACCCGGAAACCAATAAGTGGTCGAGGAGTGTGTCAATTTGTTAGTAGGCAAACAGAAGTGTCCTCCCTACCTCAATAGCTCACCGTTCATCGAGGATATTGATGTGTACCGTGGAAGAGGTTTGAAATCTGCCACACCCTCTTTGAATCAGCTTTTGCTTTATCAGAAGAGAAAAACATGCGCACGCTAAATGCATTATGGGATGTTAATTGCTTAATTAACTCAGGAACCACACCTGTGTGGAGCACCTGCTTTCAGTATTCTTTGTATCCCTCATTTACTCTGGTGTTTCCTTTATTTTGGCAGCGACTTACAATGTGTTATAAGTTTACCTTTCCATTGGTCAGCACCTCTGTGTCTATTAAGGGGTGTGAGTCAGCTTATGCTTTGTATTGTTCTGCCGAGAACAGAGTTGGGGTCAACTCAAATTGAAGGCAGTCAATTTAGGGAGTGATTTGAATTGAAAAACTTAAATAGCTTCTTATTTTCAGTTTGTTGAGAAGTAATTGAAAAATACATGCAATTTTTTTCAATTATTGAATTATTGCGTTTACTTCCTGAATTGACTGCATTCCAGAAACACCTCATGTGTCTGCTATGCTGCACTCCTTTGTGTTATAGATCTATGGTGTTAGTTAGCTCTGCTCTTCCCAGCATGGTGGAAGTGGAGCCCTGTGTGTGTAGACTGCTGGAGCTGCAGTGGTAGACTAGATTGTTGTTCCAACAGCTGATTCGATCCCTCTCTCCCTCTGAGCTAGCCTCTCCCTGGCTATTTATGGCAGATTCCCCGCTATCAAAGCTCCTCTCTTCAGCCCATACATGGTTGCTCCTGTATGAAGTTACCACCACGCTGCTTTTGGCACACAGTCCTCCTCAGCATAGTCGTGGAAGCGCGCAAGGCCGGCATCTCTCTGCTTCTTAGTGTGAGACAGTCAGAGGCCTAATGTTAGTTGTTAGAATGGACATTTTGAAAATCCGGCAGGCAGGAACAGCGGACCGGTTGATGGATTGCTGGACAAGTTTAGAGTAGAATCGAAGGAAGTTAGAATTGAGAACTTTTTGAATAGTTTTAAGAAGAACCCCCTGTGGACTATTGCTTATTTTTTACTACCCCTGTTTATTTTCTGTCTCTCCTCTCGTCCTCTTTCACTCCCTCCCTAACCCCATTCCCTGCCCACCTCTCCTTACCCCTCTCACCCCTCTCGTCTTTTCTCTGCTGTGTCTACTTCTTGGACTGATTTATTTGGCACAGCTTTTTCCAGAGCGGTCTGGAATGCACTGTTCTATATTTGTCGGCTGCTGAAGCTATCTTCTCCATCGTGGATGAGGCTGAATCCTGGTGCTCCTTTGGGAAGGTGTGGACCCTAACCCTAACCCTGTCACACCAGCACCACCTCCAGCCTCCTCACAACTGATAAGACTACTGGCCTCCCAGGACTAATAAGAATCTTTTCCTTCCTTGGCTTCAAAACCCTGAATTCGTTTTTTTTTCAGGACAGGTGGACTTCACTATGGTGGTGTTGCGCCACCATATCAATCACCTGCTGAGAGTTTGAATGTAGTTGGAACCAAGGAAAAGTAAGTGCATTTACTTCCTTCCTCTTATTGTTTACTTAAGACTTGCTAGTCTTACTTTGTGCTATTCATCTTTCAACGTTGATGTGAATATGTATGATATGTATTGAGTCATTCGTAGGATTAGTAAAGTGCTATCTTGTCATTTTTAATAAGAGAAAAGGGAACCCTACGGTCTATTGCAGACCGCAGATCACACCACTGTAAACCCCAAACCCACTGTATGGGGAGTCGTGCCTTACCTCAGTCATGCCTTACCTCAGAAGGCATCAAAATAGATTTTATGTAGGCTAACATGTCATCAGTCACCTGAATCTCTGGGTTATAGTCTCAATATATCCCCTGACTACGTCTAGATATATAGCCTGTGGTGTGTCGTGACTCTCAGACAGAAACAGGATTTGCTGTAAATCTATTTGTTGCTGTCGTGTACTAGTAGGGATCTGTATCTTTCCCTTTCAAGGTGATTCAATACATGGGCTCCAATATGATACAGGAACGATGTGTCATAGTTTGAAACAATTCGGTGCGATTCGGTTTTATTAGAGAACTAAACGATTTGGTTTGATGCGATACGATTCAATGCACTAACTAACATTTTCTGCATAAACATATTCATTATTTAATCAGATGGAGCTCATGAGCTGGGCCGCTCTGAGCTGACGTGTGTAAATGGTGTATGGACTATGTGCGTGTGTAAATGATGTATGTCTATGGTGTGTGTAAATGATGTATGTCTAGTGTGTGTGTGTGTGTGTGTGTGTGTGTGTGTGTGTGTGTGTGTGTGTGTGTGTGTGTGTGTGTAAATGATGTATGTCTATTGTGTATGGACTGTGTGTGTGTGTAAATGATGTATGTCTATGGTGTATGTACTATGTGTGTGTGTGTAAATGATGTATGTCTATGGTGTATGGACTGTGTGTGTGTGTAAATTATGTATGTTTATGGTGTATGTACTATGTGTGTGTGTGTGTAAATGATGTATGTCTATGGTGTATGTACTGTGTGTGTGTGTGTGTGTGTAAATTATGTATGTCTATGGCGTATGTACTATGTGTGTGTGTGTGTAAATGATGTATGTCTATGGTGTATGGACTATGTGTGTGTGTATAAATTATGTATGTGTGTGTGTGTAAATGATGTATGTCTATGGTGTGTGTAAGTGATGTATGTCTATGGTGTATGTACTATGTGTGTGTGTAAATGATGTATGTCTATGGTGTATGTACTATGTGTGTGTGTAAATGTTGTATGTCTATGGTGTATGTACTATGTGTGTGTGTAAATGATGTATGTCTATGGTGTGTGTCAATGATGTATGTCTATGGCGCATACTATTTAGGCACCTGATTTGAGGAATAAAGGAGACTCGGCATCTACCACCCCACTATCACTATCTGATTAGGGGGGGAATGTAGCCAATGACTATATAGCACAACTTTGGATTTCACCCCCATCTCAAAATCAAATGGATTTGACCATAAACCCCATTCAGCAGGTACAGCCAGAAGAGACATGTGTCTGTTAACCCTAAAACACAATTTTCAACAGCACATAGATAACAATAACCTAGCAAATTACATAGGATGTCACTCAACTAATAAAGCCCAATATCACGCAATCCATTTTAGCATTTGAAAGCTGAAGGTGCCGCGTAGATGTGCAAGATCAGTAACATAGGATTTCCACCACTTCCGGAATTAGCCAGACGAAGTACCACCCCCATACATTTTCAACGGGAGAACGCGGAGCAATGCGCAAGGAGATCGTGGGACGGTGAGCGGAGCAGTAGAAAAAGTTCAGCTCTGCTCTATGCCACCGCTGCCGTTAACCAATCAGGTGAGAAGCAAATGTTTGCTTGAAGATCTTCCTTTCATTGGAACATACTATAGTTTCTGCCTGGCATTAGTTCCAGGCAAGGACAACCAACAAATATGGTGGAAAGCCAATCGTCGCTGTGTCTGGTTTTCCAATTCTGTATGATTTTGCTTTGGTACAATAGAGAGACAAAATCATAAGGTCAATGGCATTGGAAGAGGATTGCAGAGCTTGTTTGTTTGTGCTGCTAGCTAGCTATGAACGTCAAGCAGCCTATAAACTGTGATCAAAGCCACCAAATTGTGAAATTTGTTTACCAAAGGATATACATTACCAGTAACACGCAGTATAACATAGTAAATTATACACTAAGAATTCATTTTACCATCTGATATCTTATGGCATTATGATTCTGAAATGTAATAGCTTATGGCTCTTTAATTATACTTGTGTCATGACATTGATCATTATAGCTTACTTCCTGTAAAATACATAGGTCTGCATGCAAATGAATGGGTACTTTGGATAAAGGAAATTGTGGCGTTGACTTGCAAACATTGTTGTGCAAATCTCTCTTTTACCCCTCATCAACACCAACACCTCTGCATGCCCCCATGCCATTGACCTTCTGATTTGGTCTCTATTCTAAAATCATTTTCAGCAAATGAACAAGGTAGAATTACAATGCTCTCCACCCCACATTATTTTCCTTTTTATATTTTTAATTATCCTACAAGTTGCCAGCTCCTTATTTTCATGTACCTAGAGTACAAGGGTTGGATATGCACTAAACGATTTAATGTCAGAAAAAGAATGTTGAAAATGTGCCTTATGGTTAGCCTCATATACATGATCTAATAGTATCATTTTAAATTGAGAACATACACAACCGGATACACATACTCATGGGTTTTTCTTTATTTTTTAATATTTTCTACATTGTAGAATAATAGTGAAGAAAGGCCTACATGTAGTAACCCAAAAAGTGTTAAACATCAAAATATATTTGAGATTCTTCAAAGTAGCCACCCTCTGCCTCGATGACATCTTAGCATACTCTCGTCAGGAAAAGCAGCCAACATGTGCTCAGCATATGTGGGAACTCCTTCAAGACTGTTGGAAAAGCATTCCAGGTGAAGCTGGTTGAGAGAATGCCAAAAGTGTGAAAAGCTGTAATCAAGGCTCTAGGGTGGCTACTTTGAAGAATCTCAAATATAAAATATATTTTGACACTTTTTTTGGTTACTACATGATTCCATATTTGTTATTTCATAGTTTTGATGTTTTCACTATTATTCTACAATGTAGAAAATAGTAAAAATAAAGAAACCCTGGAATGAGTATTTGTGTCCAAACTTTTGTCTGGTACTGTATATGACAGTTACGCCATCATACTGTAGGCCTATGGCTGCATTGGGGATGCATGCCATTATGACAAGCTGCAAAACGTGTTTACATGGCTGATATCCTGAGACAGAGTGACAATCAAATAAAACCGTTTGGAGAGCTCACAACTGGACAAAAAGCTCATGTTAATTTGAGGAAGCAACACAGAAACACAGACAAATTACAGACAGATCCCCTTCACACCTTTTTATTGCAGAATTGTGATCTGTGATGAATGAACATTGGCACTAGTTCATCTTGAAAAAACGTTTTTAAAGTTAACAGTTAACACAACTTTAAACACTTCACTTCAATGAATCAACATTGAATTAATCAGCATATCATTTCAAAATGTACAAATAATATAACTTGTTTGTAATTGTAACACATCTTTAGTAAGTAGGCTATTATTACTAAAGCATACTTTCGGGTGAACAAAAAAGTTCATACCAGAGGGGGCCAACCTGCACCACTCTCTGATCTACTGAATGAGCAGACTAGTTGAATCAGGTGTGTTAGTGGTGGGCTGGAACAGAAGCCTGCACACCCAGCATACCTCTAGGAGAAGGATTGGCCTGCTACAGTTTTAATATACATTTGTAGCCTATATTGTTTGTGGCTTTTAAGTGTAATGTTGTATACAACATTTCCTAACTTAAGTACAAACCATGGCATACAGGGATGTGCCAGCAGTCACTTGGGACATTCACTGAGACCTTCATCTGCCGACAGGCTTTCACAGCTTTCCATATCTGAGGACAGACATCAAAGACACAGACTTCATTATATTACAATCAGACAGACCTGACTTATGTTTCTGTCTGTCTTCATAGTTTTCCTCTCTAGGTATCAAACTGGAGAAATATTTTCTAAATGTCATCCCACAACCTGCAGTATCTAGCTAGTACACCTAGTCCCTTTTGTGACAGCTGGAGAAGAATGCCATTGCTGTTATTTACAAATGCATTTGGAGCGTGAGTTTTTAATCTACAATCTTAAAAAGGCCTACATCGAGATAGGTTAACTAGCTGATGATATTTCACTGAGCTATAGTATGTAAAGTTGGCTGGTTAGCTAACAAGCAGCTCATTATCCTACACACAGTGGCCTGCTGTAGCTAACTAGATAGCTAATAATACATTGTTTATTTAACATTTTCTAAATGTATTTACTTACTTGAATAGGTTCACGCCTACGCCCACGAAGTAGCCAGTCTTTTGGAGCGAAGAGAAGGAGGCATCACTTCTGGTCAAAACTTACAGTAACAGGCCGCATACCTCGCATTTAAAAAAATAATAATAATATTTCACCTTTATTTAACCAGGTAGGCCAGTTGACAACAAGTTCTCATTTACAACTGTGACCTGGCTAAGATAAAGCAAAGCAGTGCGACAAAAAACAACACAGAGTTACACATAAACAGACGTACAGTCAATAACACAATATTAAAATCTATGTGCAGTGTGTGCGAATGTAGAAGAGTAGGGAGGTAAGGCAATAAATAGGCCATGGAGGTGAAATAATTACAATTTAGCATTAACAATGGAGTGATAGATGTGCAGAAGATGAATGTGCAAGTAGAAATACTGGGGTGCAAAGGAGCAAAAAAATAAATAACAATATGGGGATGAGGTAGATTCGATGGGCTATGTACAGGTGCAATGATCGGTAAGCTGCTCTAGCAGCTGATGCTTAAAGTTGGTGAGGGAGATATAAGAATCCAGCTTCAGTGATTTTTGCAATTCGTTCCAGGCATTGGCAGCAGAGAACTGGAAGGAAAGGCGGCCAAAGAAGGAGTTGGCTTTGGGCATGTGAAATATACCTGCTGAAGCGCGTGCTACGGGTGGGTGCTGCTATGGTGACCACCGAGCTGAGATAAGGCGGGGATTTACCTAGCAAAGACTTATAGACAACCTGGAGCCAGTGGGTTTGGCGACGAATATGAAGCGATGGCCAGACAACGAGGGCATACAGGTCGCAGTGGTGGGTAGTATATGGGACTTTGGTGACCAAATGGATGTCACTGTGATAGACTACATCCAATTTGCTGAGAAGAGTGTTGGAGGCTATTTTGTAAATGACATCGTCGAGGATCGGTAGGATAGTCAGTTTTATGAGGGTATGTTTGGCAGAATGAGAGTTTACAGTCTAACCAGACACCTAGGTACAGTGGGGCAACAAAGTATTTAGTCAGCCACCAATTGTGCAAGTTCTCCCACTTAAAAAGATGAGAGGCCTGTAATTTTCATCATAGGTACACTTCAACTATGACAGACAAAATGAGAGAGAAAAAATCCAGAAAATCACATTGTAGGATTTTTAATTAATTTATTTGCAAATTATGGTGGAAAGTAAGTATTTGGTCAATAACAAAAGTTTATCTCAATACTTTGTTATATACCTTTTGTTGGCAATGACAGAGGTCAAATGTTTAGTTTGACACTTTCCATTTTTGGAAAGTAGAAATAAAATAATATGAGCAATAACCAAATATCGTGAATTTCAGATTCGTAACATTTGAATTTTCTGACCGATGCTTTCTACATTTGGATCGGTTTAGGGTCCGTGGAACGACGCAGTAGTATCTTTAACATTTGGATCGGTTTAGGGTCCGTGGAACGACGCAGTAGTATCTTTAACATTTGGATCGGTTTAGGGTCCGTGGAACGACGCAGTAGTATCTTTAACATTTGGATCGGTTTAGGGTCCGTGGAACGACGCAGTAGTATCTTTAACATTTGGATCGGTTTAGGGTCCGTGGAACGACGCAGTAGTATCTTTAACATTTGGATCGGTTTAGGGTCCGTGGAACGACGCAGTAGTATCTTTAACATTTGGATCGGTTTAGGGTCCGTGGAACGACGCAGTAGTATCTTTAACATTTGGATCGGTTTAGGGTCCGTGGAACGACGCAGTAGTATCTTTAACATTTGAATCGGTTTAGGGTCCGTGGAACGACGCAGTAGTATCTTTAACATTTGGATCGGTTTAGGGTCCGTGGAACGACGCAGTAGTATCTTTAACATTTGAATCGGGGACCGAATTGGTTACATCCCTACGTATTAGAAAGTTTGTCTGGAAGTAGTCAGTGGGTATATTTACTCTCTTTTGTTTGTGTGTGTGTGTGTGTGTGTGTGTGTGTGTGTGTGTGTGTGTGTGTGTGTGTCCTTTTTGCTTTCCTCCCAGAAAACACTATTGGTTTTGATTTCAACTGACTTGAATAAGGCTGATTAGGAATGTGACAAAGACTTATAGACAAAGACTAACAGTGACAAAGACTTACAGTTTGTTGTTCCTGTCTGTGTGTGTGTTTTCAATGCTGTCCAGTGGGTCCAGCCTTCAGTTTCCCATATTGTGTGTGTGTGAGGGAGGGCCTGCTGGAAGGAACTAAGTCTGGATATTGCAGCTGTTTAGTGTCCCTTCCTCACACCTGTCACCTCCATCACAATAAACAGACAGGTTTACCGCTATTCTCCATGAAACTCTCTCCCTCTGTACAAAACACACACTCCCGGTACTATGCTTCCGTACATCAGATATGCTTTATACCCCTACTCTTCACTACAAGGGCATCCGGAGTTCATGATTTTGTTAAAGCTCATATTACAAAAGTTACCAACACAGACGCATATTTATTTAAAATTGATACTAGGTCATAAACAGTGGATAACAATTGGGGGAAATACTTCACATAGCCTAGGCCCTACAGTACATTGAACTCTGTAAAACCAACACCATGGTACAACCATCAATTGATCTGATGTTCAGTGTGTGTGTGTGTGTGTGAGATGCTCTGTTGTACTGAGTACTTGTTCAGCAGTACACGGCAACCGTAAGTAAGCATTTCACGGTGAGGTCTACCCCTGTTGTTTTCGGCGCATGTGACGCAACATTTGATTTGATTTGAACCACCCACAGGATGACGAGGCGTTGTAAATGTGGTCCACAAACGTGCCGTGGTTTCTTGATATAGAGCATACTTTAGAATGCTCTTTGAGCCTCAGGTGGACCTAGTGTGTGAGGAATGTCTTCCACAATCCCAGTCAACAAGATACTGTTCCACATACCACTCTATTCCCTGTACTGCACAACTTTTACGGGCAACCCAAGACTCTCCTTAAAGCTCTCTTATCTTTTTAAGTAGCTACCTTACCTGTAACGACCCCCCCACTCGGTGCAGCCGCAGAAGTATCCCAACCCCTACCCTGCCCTATCCCGCTGTCTCTCCATCCTGCCTTTATTAGGAGACAGTGGCAGGCAGGCTGTGTGTTTAGGTTAGCAATGTGCTGCTCTGAGCTGAGCCTGGCCAGGGCCAGATAGAGGCCCATCCTGCTCCTTCAGAACGTTTACTCTGGCTTCCACATGAGAGCCACGTTCCTGCGTTCATTCCTGGCTTGTGTCATTGGAGCTGACATTTTCGGGGCGTCAGTGCAGAATTCTCCCTGGTCTTATATGGGTATCGATGCGCGGGAGGATGGAGTTGAAGAGGTGGAGAGACGCACTGAGTTCTGTGGAACATCAACAGAGAGGACAGACTTTCGGAGCAGAGGGGGGGGTGATGTGTTCAGGGAAGCTGCTGTCCTTAAAATGTGTTTAGTCATGATGGATGATACAGCATTGTCACACACACACACACACACACACACACACACACACACACACACACACACACACACACACACACACACACACACACACACACACACACACACACACACACACACACACACACACACACACACACACAGTGTAAATATATCATCTGATTAAGTCCATTTAGATTTACTGACCATATCTGTCCTGGTCCAAAAATGAATACATACTGCCTTTGAGACCTACACAGGTTAGAAGTTGTGCAACAGGCTCCTTGAGGCCAACTCGTAGAGACAGCATGTAAACCATACACACCCAGCTGATCTGCTGACGGCTGTCTTAGTAGCCTAACTTACACACATTTACATTTCACATTTCCTGTCATGTAGCAGATTCTCTTATCCAAAATGGACTTGCATTCATCTTAAGATAGCTAGGTGGGGCAACATACATATCACAGGCATAGAGAGTTGTCAGAGCTAGAAGGGGGGGTCGAGGTTAGAAGGAGGATTATTTAAGATCATATTTGAAGGTAGGGCTTCAGATGTTTCTGGGAGATGCCCGGGACGTCGCTGTCCGAGCTTCAACTGGTTCCGCCATTGGGGTGCCAGGACAGAAAAGGGCTGGGCTGAGAGGGCGGGGTCAGAGGGCCACCTTCTTATACAAAACCCTTAAACCCTCAGACACTAACCATTCAAACTCTCTCCCTGGCTCTGTGACTGAAAAGACCAACTTTGAAGCCTTTTACTGCTGAGGTTGACTACCTTCCCCTGCCTCAGTCTGATCCTGTGGTTTAGTGGCAGAGGCCACTTCACACCTTTGTGTTAGGGACCAGGCTGCCAGGGAACAGTTGGACATGGCTGCAGAGAGAAAACAGGTTAGAAAAACTGCAGCACTACAACACACTCCACCACTGGACCCTTACTAGGATAAGCCTCCACCCTGGACTTCCAGACCGTGCGTTAGTGTGTCACTGACCGTACAACCACTATACACTATTTACTACCACTAGTTCCATCCTTTGTAAAGTTGTGTGTGTCTGTCTTGGGTGTGAAAAAAAAGTGTGAATTGTACCCCTGTCCCCTGCTGGTCATTACCTGTCCTCTGACCGGGACTCTGGGACAGTTGTACCTATACTAAACTGACACAGGTGAATGCCAACAGTGTGCGAAGCTGTCATCAAGGCAAAGGTTGGCTACTTTGAGGAATCTCAAATCTCAAATCATTTGTTATATTTTTAACACTTTTTTGCTTACTACATGATTCCATGTGTTATTTCATAGTTTTGATGTCTTCACTATTATTCTACAATGTAGAAAATAGTAAAAATAAAGAAAAACCCTTGAATGAGTAGGAGTGTCCAAACTTTTGACTGGTACTGTTCATGTACAACGTTTTGTATACATTATTATAATCATCTACTTCCTCACATATGCATTTTTTTAAAATTGAGCTTCGCGGACCAGCAGTGAACAGTGTTATCCCCAAAAATATCCTGACAGGGGCCTCCCGGGTGGCGTAGTGGTTAAGGGCGCTGTACTGCAGCGCCAGCTGTGCCATCAGAGACTCTGGGTTCGTGCCCAGGCTCTGTTGTAACCGGCCGCGACCGGGAGGTCCGTGGGGCGACACACAATTGGCCTAGCGTCGTCCGGGTTAGGGAGGGTTTGGCCGGTAGGGATATCCTTGTCTCATCGCTCACCAGCGACTCCTGTGGCAGGCCAGGTGCAGTGCGCGCTAACCAAGGTCGCCAGGTGCACAGTGTTTCCTCCGACACATTGGTGCGGCTGGCTTCCGGGTTGGATGCGCGCTGTGTAAAGAAGCAGTGCGGCTTGCTTGGGTTGCGTATCGGAGGACGCATGACTTTCAACCTTCGTCTCTCCTGAGCACGTACGGGAGTTGTAGCGATGAGACAAGATAGTAGCTCCTAAAAACAATTGGATACCATGAAATTAGGGAGAAAAAGGGGTAAAAAAAAAATATATATATTTATACCCTGACACGAGGGGGGCTCAAAAGCACGGTTAATGTGCACTGTCATTCTAGAAACAACCACTATTAACAGTGTCTACCACTAGGATACAGTTCATGACAGCTTTCTGACAAGTCAATAAGGCTCTTTGACTTTTTTTTGTTTGACAATGTACAATAAACTTATTGTATAGACTTGCCTCCATTATCTTTTTTTCTGTTTTACAATGTAAAACTTGTTTGTTTTACAACTTGTTGTATAAACCTCCTTTATCTTTTTTTGTTGGTAAAAGCACATGTATATTTGTGTGAAACTGATTATCAAAAACATGGGATTTTGTCATTTATGCAAAAATGTTTTTAAGTCGTATGTAATGTTAGTAGCTAGTAGCCAAGTCAAGATACACCATCATGCAATATTGGCACTCTACACTCGAGACAGACCAAGCGGAACAGACATACACCTTCAATTTGGAGGTTTAAAATATCCTTCCAAGTTGACCTATTTTAAGAAAAGCAGTTGTTTAGTGGATATAAAGTCTAATATCTTTGATTGGCTGATGCAGAATTTGTTACAAGTAATAATCACTGTCAACTGGTGAGGTTAGTATAGGATTAACTTGTGTCAGGTTATCTGATGGGACCAAATACAACGTAGCGTTCTTTCACTTGCAACTAAACTCAGCAAAAAAAGAAACGCCACTTTTTCAGGACACTCTCTTTCAAAGATAATTCGTAAAAATCCAAACAACTTCACAGATCTTCATCGTAAAGGGTTTTAACACTGTTTACCAGGCTTGTTCAATGAACCATAAACAATTCATGAACATGCACCCGTGGAACGGTCGTTAAGACACTAACAGCTTGACAATTAAGGTCACACTTATGAAAACTTAGGACACTAAAGAGGCATTTCTACTGACTCGAAAAAACACCAAAAGAAAGATGCTCAGGGTCCCTGCTCATCTGCGTGAATGTGCCTTAGGCATGCTGCAAGGAGGCAGGATTGCAGATGTGGCCAGGACAAAAAATTGCCACGTCTGTACTGTGAGACGCCTAAGACAGTGCTACAGGGAGACAGGACGGACAGCTGATTGTCCTCGCAGTGGCAGACCACGTGTAACAACACCTGCACAGGATCGGTACATCCGTACGTCACACCTGCGGGACAGGTACAGGATGGCAACAACTGCCCGAGTTACACCAGGAACGCACAATCCCTCCATCAGTGCTCAGACTGTCCGCAATAGGCTGAGAGAGGCTGGACTGAGGGCTTGTAGGCCTGTTGTAAGACAGGTCCTCACCAGACATCACCGGCAACAATGTTGCCTATGGGCACAAACCCAACATCGCTGGACCAGACAGGACTGTCAAAAGGTTCACTGACGAGTCGCGGTTTTGTCTCCCCAGGGGTGATGGTTGGATTTGCGTTTATTGTCTAAGGAATGAGCTTTACACCGAGGCCTGTACTCTGGAGTGGGATCGGTTTGGAGGTGGAGGGTCCATCATTGTCTGCAGTGGTGTGTCACAGCATCATCGGACTGTGCTTGTTGTCATTGCAAGAAATCTCAACACTGTGCATTACAGGGAAGACATCCTCCTCCCTCATGTGGTACCCTTCCTGCAGGCTCATCCTGACATGACCCTCCAGCATGACAATGCCACCAGCCATACTGCTCATTCTGTGTGTGATTTCCTACAAGACAGGAGTGTCAGTGTGCTGCCATGGCCAGCGAAGAGCTCGGATCTCAATCCCATTGAGCACGTCTGGGAGCTGTTGGATCGGAGGGTGAGGGCGAGGGCCATTCCCCCCCAGAAATGCCTAGGAACTTGCAGGTGCCTTGTGGAAAAGTGGGGTAACATCTCACAGCAAGAACTGGCAAATCTGGTGCATTCCATGAGAAGGAGATGCACTGCAGTACTTAATGCAGCTGGTGGCCACACCAGATACTGACTTACTTTTGATTTTGACCCCCCTTTTGTTCAGGGACACATTATTCCAATTCTGTTGGTCACATGTCTGTGGAACTTGATCAGTTTATGTCTCAGTTGTTGAATCTTGTTATGTTCATACAAATATTTACACATGTTAAGATTGCTGAAAATAAACACAGCTGACAGAGAGAGGACGTTTATTTTTTTTGCTGAATTCATGTCGACGATTGTAATTGGCTGATGAGCATTTTGAGATGGAAGTTCAGGTTAAACGTATACTTTTTCTAATGTTCGTAATTATGGACCTGCAGTGTTCATACGTCAGCCTGTCCTTCACGTGTGCCCTAGTTAATTTTGGTGCCTAAGCAGCACTGTGGTCTTGTGAGAGGAAACATCATAGCCTGTGCTAGAGGTTACATTCAGTGATTTCTTTTGAAGAAGAAGCCCCTGTGTGCTGTGGGGACTGGGGTCTGTTTTGGATTGTGCGTTTGTGATGGGTGTTGTGGCCTTTCGGGGAAAAGAGACAGCCAGATGTGCCTGGGGATGGGGGTCGACGGGGTGGGGTGGGGGGGACTCACAGGGATCATGTTTGTTGCCGTGATGGCTGCCAGGAAGGTGGGTGAGGAGAGGAAGGAGAGGGAAAGCGAGCACACACACACACACACACACAAACACTGGTGGTAAACACTGGGTGACTCTCTCTCTCCCTCCATCAGGCAGCCACTCAGCTAACACGTTGCCTTATTTGGGTTGACGACTGGGAGTGGAGGGAGGCAGGTGGACTCGGGAGGGGCAAGGGTGAGGCAGAGTTAAACTTGTAAACATTGTCAACTAAGCCCACGTGGTGCCATTCAAGAGAGACAAATCATGTTGTCTTTATAAATGCAAAGCATTTCCAATATCAAAAAAAGAGTGTGTGTGTGTGTTGCTACACTTTGGTTATATTTTCATGTTCACTGTGCCTCAGTACAGTGTTGTTCTCTGCAGTGAGTCCAGTCTCCATTAACTCTCAGTGGGTACCACAATAGGCTAGCTCTAATTTGCGAGGCATCGACCCTCTGGTATACTGTACATCTCTGCTAATTCAGGAACAAAGTCTGCTTCTCAAATAGCACCCTATTCCCTACTACTTTTTACCAGGCCCCTATGGGAATATACAGAATATATTCTCTGTACACTGAGTGTATAAAACATTAGGAGTACCTTCCTAATATTGAGTTGCACCCTGTTTTTCCCTCAACAGCTTCATTTCGTCTGGGCATGGACTCTACAAGGTGGCGAAAGCGTTCCACAGGGATGCTGGCCCATGTTGACTCCAATGCTTCCCACAGCTGTGAGAAGTTGGCTGGATGTCCTTTGAGTGTGGTGGACTATTCTTCACACACACGGGAAACGGTTCAGCATTAAAATCTCAGCGGTGTTGCAGTTCTTGACACACAAACCTGTGTGCCTGGCACCTACTACTACTACTACTACTACCAAAGGCACTTAAATAACTTGTCTTGCCCATTCGCCCTCTGAACGGCACACCTACACAATCCATGTCTCAATTGTCCCAAGGTTTAAAAATACTTCTTTAACCCGTCTCCTCCCCTTCATCTACACTGACTGAAGTGGAATGAACAAGTGACATCAACAAGGGATCATAGCTTTCACCGGGATTCACCTGGTCTCTCTAGGTCATGGAAAGAGCAAGGGTTCCTAATGTTTTGTATATTCCCTATATAGGGAATAGGGTGGCATTTGGGACTGTTTGGTAGGGCTGCCTATGTCTGTGTATAAGTTATGGTGTTAGTAGTTGACGCTCCAGATTCTAACTGCTTTGGAAACAGACAGTAGATATTGCCAGAGCATTAGTGGTGCAGCATTTCAGTAAATACAGTACAATGCAATGAGGATAATGAAATGCAGTTCATTTCAGTAGGGATAATAATAAGTACATAACATAGTCATGTATACAGGTACAACACTACTGCTGTTGTATTGTGGAATCTTCAGTCGACACATTTAATTAACTAAAAATATGATTCTAAAAAGAAAGAATGGCTAATACATAAACAAAATGTACACAGATGATGGTTACACTATGTAATATTAGTTATATCATTCCTCCCGAGTCCCTGCCCTGTTTGATGTTTTAAAGATGGAAGTAGATGCGTGAGCTGGGGATGATGGGCTCGGGGTCCCTCTCCTCAGTGGAGACATCATGTTGGCGTCTGCCTTCTGATTCTTGGATCCCGGGCGATAGGCTAGTGTGAAATTGAACCTGTTAAAAAAATAGAGCCCACCTAGCCTGGCGAGCGTTCAACCTCTTGGTTTCTTGAATGGAGACCAAGTTCTTATGGTCTGTCTAGATTACAAGGATAAGGTGCGCCCTCCAACCAGTGTCTCCACCCCTCAAGGGCCCACTTAACGTTCGTCATAAGGATCGGACCAAGGCGCAGCGTGGTATGCGTACATATTTTTTTAAATGAATGAACAAAAACAACAAACAACCAAATGAAACGTGAAGCTATACAAACTAGTGCTGACAGGCAACTAAACATAGACAAGATCCCACAACTAACAATGGGGAAAATGGTTACCTAAATATGATCCCCAATCAGAGACAACGATAAACGGCTGTCTCTGATTGGGAACCATATCAGGCCACCCTAGACATACATCAACTAGAGTACCCACCCTAGTCACACCCTGACTTAACCAAAATATATAGAAAAACGCCTGTAAAAAAATGGTCAAACCTGAGGCACCACTGGACCTGCTTGAGTGAAGTGGGATGGGGCCAATCGGGGACCGCCTCAACCTTTATGGGGTCCATTTGGATGCCTGCAGTAGAGATAATGTGACCCAGGAAGGAAACTTGGGATGCATGGAACTCACACTCTGCAGGAGGCGTCTCAGGACTTGACGGACGTGCAGTATGTGTTCCAGAAGGGTTTTCTAGAAGATCAGAATTTTGTTGAGGTAAACAAAGACGAACTGATTCAACATATCCCTACGGGTGTCATTGATCAATGCTTGAAAGACTGCCGGTGAGTTCAATAATCCAAAGGGCATGACTAAATACTCATAGTGACCACTAGGGGTGTTAAAGGCAGTTTTTACTCATCTCCCTCCCTGATTCTCACCAAATTGTAAGCCTTGAGGAGGTCCAGGGTAACGATTCTTGATCGGAATCCAGTTCAGCCCTCTGTAATCGATGCAAGGACACCGACCTCCATCCTTCTTTCCCACAAAGAAGGAGCCTGCACCAGCTGGGAATGTAGAGGCGCGAATGAAACCTGCCTCCAGTGACGCCCGGATGTAATTGTCCATGACTGCTGCTTCAGGGGTCGAGAGGGAGTACAGACGGCCCCGGGGAGGGGTGGAGCCAGGTGGCTTTCTTTCTTACTGAAGGCCTCCCAGAGGGCGAAGTATTTGGGAGGGAGAGCGGAGAAGTCTTGGTCTTCAATGGATGCAGGAGGACACGGCGAGGCTCTTGGTGGGGGTCAAAGAAATTTAGTCTGGCATTCCTTACCCCTGTCCAGTAGGTGTCCCATGGACCAGGAGACTAGGGGGTTATGTAGCGCCAGCCAGTGGTAACCCTAGCATAAGGGGTTTCTCGGGAGCAGTGATCAAAATGGTGGTGAGTGGTTCACACCAACCAGCAGTAGAATGGACTTGGTCTGATATTCCACCTCACCGGAGCCAATGGCAAAGTCAGCCACTGGTCTGGCCCCTTGGCAGATGTTGAACAGTCAGCTAGCCACTTCTCGTCCGCCGACTGGGTGGTCGAAAACTTGTCTCAGCTCGGCAGTGAAGACTAATATAGAGCTGCAGGATGGTGGCTGCTGTTCCCACTCCGCCGTTGCCCACGCCAGGTCCTTGCCCGAGAGTAGGGAGATGATGTAGGCAATCATGGCCCGATCAGTGTGGAACGAGGAGGGCTGTATCTCGAACACCAGAGAACACTGAATGAGGAACCCCTTGCATCCTCCCGGGTGGCCGTCATACCGCTCCGGGGCTGGGATCTTGGGTTCCCGGTGCAGGTTCCCTGGAGGAACTACAGGGACGCCTGTAGCACTGAGCGAATAGACTTGTGCATTTGCTCCTCGTGGGTTGGAGACGTGCCGTGGTTGGAGGGAATCGGTAAGTGCCCGGAGGGTCTCTGAGATTTGGGAGAGTTGTCCTTGCTGACGTCCCAACAGTGCTTCTTACTGGGTTATCACATTCCTGATCAGGGTAATCTCTGCTGGGTCCATGTTTGGGAAGAAGCTTGCTATGACGTGGTGAGGTTGAACTCAGGTGCAGAAAATGGACCAGACGAGGAATCAATGATTAAGGATAAACGTAAATACTTTGCTGAGAAAAGATAACATTAGGATCACAGTAACCAGGAGAAAACAACAAAGACACTCACTCACTCACTCACTCGACAAACACACACAGGGCAACCAAAATCAAGCTTCTGCGAAGTGAACAGCAAACACACCTCTTTTAACTTCTTGCGTCGAGCCATCCCGGATACGGGATCGTGACTACAGCCTCAAGCCCATTACCATAACACAACGTTAACTATTTATGAAAATCGCAAATGAAATGAAATCAATATGCTAGCTCTCAAGCTTAGTCTTTTTTTAAACAACACTGTCATCTCAGATTTTCAAAAATATGCTTCTCAACCATAGCAAAACAAAAATTTGTGTAACAGTATTGATAGCATTCGCAGGCTAGCGTAGCATTTAGCGTTAGCATTCAGCAGGCAACATTTTCACAAAAACCAGAAAAGCATTCAAATAAAATCATTTACCTTTGAAGAACTTTGGATGTTTTCAATGAGGAGACTCTCAGTTAGATAGCAAATATTCAGTTTTTCCTGAAAGATTCAGTCATAACGTTTTTCCAAATTAACTCAATAATATCGACTGAAACACGGTAAACGT
Organism: Oncorhynchus keta; assembly: GCF_023373465.1. Classification (NCBI taxonomy): domain Eukaryota; kingdom Metazoa; phylum Chordata; class Actinopteri; order Salmoniformes; family Salmonidae; genus Oncorhynchus; species Oncorhynchus keta. The sequence continues at coordinate 40,827,865 of NC_068435.1, read as the reverse complement.
TGTTAGAATCAAGCCTCAAGGTGTTTTTCACATATCTATTCATGATATATCGTTCGTGGAAGTCTCCTCTCTCCTCTCAATCACTGGATGACTGCATGCAGCTTATAGATTACGCAGCAATTTCAACAATGGACACCGGGCGGACACCTGGTAAATGTAGTCTTTTATGGCCAATCTTCCAATGATATGCCTACAAATACGTCACAATGCTGCAGACACCTTGGAGAAATGATAGAAAGGGCAGGCTCATTCCTGGCACATTCACAGCCATATAAGGAGACATTGGCAAACAGAGCCTCAAAAATCCTGCTCATTTCCTGTTTGAAGTTTCATCTTGGTTTCGCCTGTAGCATCAGTTCTGGGGCACTCACAGATAATATCTTTGCATTCTTGGAAACGTCAGAGTGTTTTCTTTCCAAAGCTGTCAATTATATGCATAGTCGAGCATCTTTTTGTGACAAAATATTGCGCTTAAAACGGGCACGTTTTTTTATCCAATAATGAAATAGCGCCCCCATAGGTTGAAGAGGTTAAAGGGAAATGAGGAATAATGAGGAAATAGAAACAGGAAATAGAAACAGGAAATAGAAACAACTGAGTGTGATAATAGCCTCTAGGGCTGTCTCTATATTATCTCTGCCGCCCTTTGGTGCCAGGCGGAACCATGGCATGGCTTCCTTTTAGGTGGTTGTAGAATTTAACTGCTCTTTTCTGGATTTTGATCATTAGCGGGTATCGGCCCAATTCTGCTCTGCATTATTTGGTGTTTTACGCTGTACACGGAGGATATTTCAGCAGAATTCTGCATGCAATTTGGTGTTTGTCCCATTTTGTGAATTATTGGTTGGTGAGCGGACCCCAAACCTCACAACCACAAAGGGCAATGGGTTCTATAACTGATTCAATTATTTTTTGCCAGATCCTAATTGGTATGTCAAATTTTATGTTAATTTTATATGGCATAGAAGGCCCTTCTTGCCTTGTCTCTCAGCTTGTTCACAGCTTTGTGGAAGTTTTGTGTGCCTCTCTCTCTCTCTCACTCTCACACACACTATCTCTTTCTCTCCATGCTCTCTCTGCCTCTCTCTATGCTCTCTCTGCCTTTCTCTCTGTCTCTCTCTATGCCTCTCTCTGTGCCTCTCTCTGCCTCTCTCCATGCTCTCTCTGCCTCTCTCTATGCCTCTCTCCATGCTCTCTCTGCCTCTCTCTATGCCTCTCTCTATGCCTCTCTCCATGCTCTCTCTGCCTCTCTCTATGCCTCTCTCCCTGCTCTCTCTGCCTCTCTCTATGCCTCTCTCTATGCATCTCTCTATGCCTCTCTCTATGCCTCTCTCTATGCCTCTCTCTATGCCTCTCTCTATGCCTCTCTCCATGCCTCTCTCTATGCCTCTCTCTATGCCTCCCTCTCTGCCTCTCTCTATGCCTCTCTCCATGCTCTCTATGCCTCTCACTATGCCTCTCTCTATGCCTCTCTCCATGCTCTCTCTGCCTCTCTCTCTGCCTCTCTCTATGCCTCTCTCTCTGCCCCTTCTCTCTTCTGTTCCCCTCCCTATAGTCTTACTCTATTTGTGATGACTTCGACAAGGGGTATTTCTTGTCCATTATTGGACACTGTCTGAACTATTTCACCATTGTGCTGCATTATTGAAACCTGTCCAGGTTTCCCACAAGTCTATGCCAGTGTGTGTGTACATGTGTGAGTGGGTGTTGTTGTATGTATCGGGCTCTGTGTGTCTGTGCGTGCGTTTACATCTCTTTCCTGCTACACTCCTCAGTCCTCCTGGCACCGCCCTCCAATCAATTTTCAGCGTTTTTATCATCAGGGCTAATTTCTGTCAGTAATCTGATTAGGGGCTCTGAGCAGCTTTAGCACGCTGCCTCCTGCCTCTCATCTCTCTCTCTTTCCTCCTCTCTCCTCCCCTCTCTCTCTCTCTTGCTTACACCTGTCTCTCTCTCTCTCTCTCTCTCTCTCTCTCTCTCTCTCTCTCTCTCTCTCTCTCTCTCTCCTCTTGCTCTCCCTCTTACTCTCTCTTCTCTCTTTGTCTGTCTCTCTATCGGCGCTGATCTCCCTGGCTGAGCTCACACACACACCCATGCACACACACACATACAGTGTCTGTCTGTCTTTCAGGCCGCTGGTCTGAGCTGGCGATCCACTCAGTGGGGGCAGGCCTTAATGCTACTTGCCTCGCTGTGTGTGTGTGTTTGTCTGTGTAGTACCTCACTGCCACAGTCTGTCAGTCTGTCTGCATCACTGTTGCTGTGACTGTAAGCACCACTAGCTCTGGGACAACCTGGGACAACAGGGAGCCTGTCAGCAGCATATGTTCTGTCTGTTTTCAGCCTCCCTACAAACATGTTCTGGAACCCACGGACCACTATTTATCTGAGCCATGTCAAATACAGTGTCGGTGGGCAAGGTAAGGGCAAGGAGGAGGAGGGGACTCTGGAGTGTGTGTGTGCTAGGCTTTGACTTAGTAGCTAGAACTTATTGACGATTCATAGTAAGGAACTGTCCTTGTGCTGTGCACTGAGTGAGAGATTCCAAGGACATGAGTTACTTTGATTTGACTTACTTTGATTTGGTACATGCTTTCTCAGGAACTCAACTGGCTGTGTGTGTGTGTGTGTGTGTGTGTGTGTGTGTGTGTGTGTGTGTGTGTGTGTGTGTGTGTGTGTGTGTGTGTGTGTGTGTGTGTGTGTGTGTGTGTGTGTGTGTGTGTGTGTAAGGGCTGCTAGAGCTGCAGTAGCACCATTGAATAATGAATCAAGTTTCTCTTTGTGCATGTGGACTGAAGAAGTGTACCTGATGCTATTTCTTTATGACTTTCTTCTCATCTGATAAAAACTTCCCTAGTAGTCAACAGGTGCTTTATCCTTGGTACTTTATTACTGTATTGCTGCAGATCGTTATACCCCTCTCATCCATGTACTTCAGGGCTTGTATCAAGCGTCTTAGGGGTGCTGATCCATTGAGATTTCCGCTAGGATCTGTTAGGTCTTTTATATTCTAAGGAATGGAGAGGGGGGACCTGATCGTAGATCAACCCCCCTACTCTCTCCTATCAGACTATGAAGGCTGATAGAGAGGATGGTTTCCATGACTTTAACTGAGGACACATGGTAAGTCTATTCGCTCCTGTGATTCCTGCCTGCCTTGAGACGAGGTGCAGTTTGTTTAACAGGGTCTATTTTTCACCTTGTGCTTCTCCCTGTGTATTTATAGAAATCCCCTTTCTCCACTGAGCTCACTTTTGACAGACAGTCTCCTAAGCTCATCTTTGGCATGTGTCCTTTTCGCACGGCTGCCCACGAACCAACTGGACATTGTCGTGGGTGGAGGACTGACCTGTCTCTGATTTAGATGACCTGATTGACACATTCGCTCCCAGGCCACCACCCATGACAACACCTGCACCCACCCACACATACTCAGGGCCGGCTCTAGCTTTTTGGAGGCCTGCGCATGCACTATTAGCGTCCGTTGCTATATCAATGGTGCAATGACCTAATGCGTTGATTTTTGGAGATCATTACAGTCTAAGTTACGTTATTTTCATCCCCCACTACGTAAACAAAGCTGATTTTCCACAACAATTTCATTGTTTAAACCAGTTTTGTTTAGCTAATTAGATGAAAACATTACTTCAAACCCCCCCACCCCCACCTCACAGCAAAACATTTTAGATAACAGTGGAGGTTGATAAAAATGATTATTCAATTCATGGACCTTGGTTGGAGAGCAAGGTAGCGGCAGTATTATTAGATCTTTTATTAAAAAAGCTGTTGTTTCGTTCTCGTTTTCCAATGGTTATCGATTGATTTTTATTTATTTATTTCACCTTTATTTACCCAAGTATGCTAGTTGAGATCAAGTTCTCATTTACAACTGCACAACAACACAGAGTTACACATGGAGTAAACAATAATCAAGCCAATAACACAATAAACAAGTCAATTACACAGTAGAAAAAAGTAAGTCTATATAGAGTGTGTGCAAAACGCATGAGGAGGTAGGCAATAAATAGGCCATAGGAGCGAATAATTACAATTTAGCAGATTAACACTGGAGTGATAAATGAGCAGATGATGATGTGCAAGTAGAGATACTGGTGTGCAAAAGAGCAGAAAAGTAAATAAAATAAAAACAGTATGGGGATGAGGTAGGTAGATTGGGTGGGCTATTTACAGATGGACTATGTACAGCTGCAGTGATCGGTTAGCTGCTCAGATAGCTGATGTTTACAGTTGGTGAGGGAAATAAAAGTCTCCAACTTCAGCGATTTTTGCAATTTGTTCCAGTCACTGGCAGCAGCGAACTGGAAGGAAAGGCAGCCAAATGAGGTGTTGGCCTTGGGGATGATTAGTGAGATATACCTGCTGATATACCTGCTGGGTGTTGTTATCGTGACCAGTGAACTGAGATAAGGCGGAGCTTTACCTAGCATAGACTTATAGATGACCTGGAGCCAGTGGGTTTGGCGACGATTATGTAGCGAGGTCCAGCAGACTAGAGCATACAGGTCGCAGTGGTGGGTGGTATAAGGTGATTTGGTAACAAAATGGATGGCACTGTGATAGACTGCATCCAGTCTGCTGAGTAGTTGGAAGCTATTTTGTAGATGACATCGCCGAAGTCGAGGATCGTTAGGATAGTCAGTTTTACTAGGGTAAGTTTGGATAGAAAGCCGATTGGAGATGTTTAATATGAGTCTGGAAGGAGAGTTTACAGTCTAGCCAGACACCTAGGTGTTTATAGATGTCCACATATTCTAGGTCGGAACCGTCCAGGGTGGTGATGCTAGTCGGGCGGGCAGCGAAAAAGCATGCATTTGGTTTTACTAGCGATTAAGAGCAGTTGGAGGCCACGGAAGGAGTGTTGTATGGCATTGAAGCTCGTTTGGAGGTTAGTTAGCACAGTGTCCAAGGAAGGGCCAGAAGCATACAGAATAGTGTCGTCCTCGTAGAGGGGGATCAGGGAATCGCCCGCAGCAAGAGCGACATCATTGATATATACAGAGAAAAGAGTCGTCCCGAGAATTGAACCCTGTGGTACCCCCATAGAGAGTGCCAGAGGTCCGGACAACATGTCATCCGATTTGACACACTGAACTCTGTCTGCAAAGTAGTTGGTGAACCAGGCGAGGCAGTCTGATATTGAAGAAGTGAATGCCTTATTTAGGCTGGAGTCTGGAGTGAGTCACCGTAGCAGGCATGTGCTGGTTATCTACAGTGTGTAATTCCATCATGTTTCCATTTAGGTTATGATGATGACGTAATATGCTTTATCGTCAGATTGCAATGGAAGATTGAGTCATTGTAAAATGTGGTGGATTCCTGTTTTTGGTCCACTCTGACACATTCTTGATATGTCTTTGTAATATTAATGTAATCAGTCCTTTTGATCAGTTAAGTCATTTGGCGAGTTTCACCACACTGTTTCACCACACCGTGTGACAGGAAAAATCTAACCAATTAACATAGACAGAAGTAGAACATATTTTTCTAACATATTTTCTCTGTCTGTTTCTCCAGGCTTTGGAACTGAGGCTCCAGTCAAACTCTGCACTTCAACCCCATTGCCAACAGAAACTCTAAGGTGGAGGAAACCATTTTGTATGCACTTTTCACTTGTCATATTCTAACATATACAGTAGACCCATTTCACAGTCGTGTTGTGGCACGCACAATTATGCGCCAGAAAGAGAGTGTTTTTATCAAAGAAAGTGATTGAGCCAACATTAAACTTCAGATGAACGTTAACAAATGTAAGGTAATTTGATCAGGTTGTTATAGCAAACGTTACACATTGTAATCCTGAAGAGCAACATGAGGCCGATAGCATGTTCTATCTGCTACATCATCAAGATAGGGATAGACAAGGATAAGGGTAGGTTCTTCAGACTGGTTTAAGATGAATTCAGACTGGTTTAAGACAAATTCAGACTGGTTTAAGACTAGGCTCCTGATGAGATACCCAGGCAGGCAGAGTACCTCCTCTATGAAACCAGAACAGTCCGGATACAACCCCCACTGGCACCACAATAACACTGTTACCAACAACAGCACAAGGGCCACAAAATACTCCAGCTTTTAATGCTTACTGGGCAAAATTATCCCAGTAAGCATTAAAAGCTGACATGCTTGGAGCAGCTTATCCTAAGATACTTTGTTCAAATGGCAGAACAGAAGAACTGTAATACCTACATTCAGGAGTCCCTCCCTCCCATCCTGATGGAATTAGTGTACTTCTGTAACTGACTGCTCAGTTTCTGTACCCATTCCATAGCTAGCCTATGTCAATATTCTCCACCCTTTTTCCAAAATTGTGCACTTGCACACTTCCTGAAATGGATTTAACAGTGCTAAACATTCCTTTCTGGCAATGCTCACACCAATCTAATGTCATATATCATACTAAAGCAGTCGAACGTAATATATCATACTGAACGGGTCAAAGCAACCTGTTGCGATCAAGACGTAGGATACTATACGCCCTATAATTCCTATTATATTGTATGATATATTGTATATTGCTCTTACATTGGTAGGCAAATGTAATGTAAACTAACGTAAAGTAACATAATGAATGGAGTGGCACGGATTTGAGTAAAATATAATCCGTTTTGCTCTGAGGCCAGGTTGGAGTAGAGAATCAGATACATAAAGTAGAGCTACAATAATTCATTTAATTTGTGAATTCTAGGATTTCTATGGCCATGTGGCCATTCGTGAATGTTTCATAGAGTTGTACTGTTTCACATCGGACCATTATGAGAGATCTTTTGATTGACACCTAAGTGGGTCAGAATGTTTCGTTGTGACGGCAGAGATGTTTAGAAGATACTTGCCTGGCTATGTGTCCTTTTGATTGGTCTGGATAAACCCACTAGGACATGATCCTGATCGTTTCCTGGAGGTGTGCCATGTTAGGGTTAGGGGTTAACCTAGTTCTTAGCTAGATCCCTCTTCCCTCACGGAAGTCGAAGCACAGTACAAAATTACCCGAACTGACCCTGGGGACTGACAGTATGTTTATCCACTTAAAGGCAGTAATAGTAGTAGACATGACGGTGTCTTCACAATCTTAAAATGGTTTGTCAAAGTCAGCAACTTAGTGGCCTTGTGGTTAGTGTCAGCTCTGAGATTGGAAGATTGGAGGTTCGATCCCAGCTCGGGTCATACCAAAGACTCTAAAAATGGAACCCTATGCTTGGCACTCGGCGTTAAGGAGTTGGATTAGGGGCCTGCGACAGACTAGTGTGCTGTCCAGGGGGTGTACTTGTACATCAAGCTGCCTCACGCTACAGAAACACGAGATAGTATCATTTCTTTTAGTCATTTGACCAATATGTGAGATGATATATCCAGTACGAATTTGTGTGGCACTTTACTGAAGACTGGTATACAACTTATATACAATACATCTTCAATAGCAATAGTCTCATGATAAGATGCTAGATTATTTGGAACTCTTTTACTTTCAGCTTTCAGAACGACTTTTCCTTCGGGGACAAGACCGAGCTGGCCAAGAGTGCCACTGATATCGATGCCAATCTTCTGTCAGTCCTACCCAAGGGTGAGCTTCTTCCCAAACACATACAGCATCCCAAATGGCACCCTATTCTATATACAGTGCACTACTTTTCACATGTAGTAAAGTATGTGTAGGGGATTTTGGGACGCACACATAGTTATTGCGATAGGAGTAATGAACTAACTAACAGATTACTGTCGTGCCATGTTTTGTAATATTTTACATATATTTTTTCCCAGTTTCAGAATTAAAGAAACATTTTGAAAGCGTTGTCTCGAGTGATTTAGAAATGAACAGGTATGTTTGCATATGTCGAAATCGTAATCCTTGACAACACTCCCTCTGTCCCTCCTTTCCATACATCCTTCAGTTTTCATCAACTCTCCTAGTTACCTCAGGCCGTTTCATGTTGTTATTGTGTAGGGCTCCAAAATTCTGGGAATTTCCCAACATTCCCAGGTTTTCCTTATGTCTTGCTTACTCCATTCTAATTCTGGGAATGTTCCAACTGAGATTTTTGGAAAACCTGGAATTTTGCAAACCTCTCCTGTATAAACACGAGTCACTGTTGAGAACCTCTTTACTGAGGAATATGGTTGTTTTTCATGATTATGTTATATTTTGTTGGTAGATTTCCCATGCTCCTATGCTGCCTCGATTGTGCAATTGTTGTGTACTTGTTGAGAAGCAGGGCGCCCTTGCAAAAGAGACTTTAAAAAAATCATAATTAAAAATGGCAATATATGATATTATCATATATATCTATATACCCCTGTCTGTCTCTGCCTGGTATGAAGCAGGAAGGAAAGGATAGCCAGGCGCCTGGAGGGTATCAAGAGTGAGGCTCCTCTTGCCCTGATACCTAGCTGTGCCGGCCTGGTGGCCAACCGCATGCTGGAGGAGGACCCGCCACGATACACCCGGGCCTCAGACCCCTGTGAGCCAATCATGGGTACGTATACTGACCACACAAGGCAATGCAAGCGCTGTATGAAACATATACTGTAGGCTTGGCCTACTGTACTTAGATTTGTAAGCTCCTCGTAAAGAAAAGGTGAAGCCTCATAATGTATGCTAGTGAGGGGATATGCATATGACACCTAGACCCTTATTCAGAGCATGGGTTGTTAGGTGCTGATTATTTTGGGATGGAGAAAGATTATATTTGGGAGAGAGGCATGGTAGGTCTGCATGTATGTTCGGGGCGGCAGGGTAGCCTAGTGGTTAGAGCGTTGGACTAGTAACTGGAAGGTTGCAAGTTCAAACCCCCGAGCTGACAAGGTACAAATATGTCGTTCTGCCCCTGAACAGGCAGTTAACCCACTGTTCCTAGGCCGTCATTGAAAATAAGAATTTGTTCTTAACTGACTTGCCTGGTTAAATAAAGGTTAAATTTTTTTTTTTTTAAATGTGTGTCTGGGTTTCTCCTGGTTCCACAATGAGACCATGCCATGTTTGAGACATCGTTGTGCTCATATGATTTAGGGTACGTCCCAAATGGCACCCGGTTCCCTATATCAAAAGTGGTGAACTGTAAAGGGAACAGAGTGCCATTTGGGACAAACCCTTACTGTGTGCTTGTCTCCCTCCTCGTTCCACAGTGAGACGTTACAGCAGAGAGCAGGTGGAGGCCCCACAGATGCCGGTGTCCTCCCCAGACAGACAGTCTAGGACCCGGGGCAGACCGGGGGACCATCCTGGACCGGCTGCCCACCCCCATGCAGAGCCTGTCCTATCCCCTTCCGGTGGCCCAGTGGACCCAGCCAGCCTCAGTTCCAAGGCCGAGCGGATCGCCCGCTACAAAGCAGAGCGCCGGCGCCAGCTCTCTGAGCGTTACGGCATCCTGTTGGATCAGGAGATAGACATGGACTACAGTCCTCGCTACTCGTGCTCACGTCGAGAGTCTGATGCCTTGGATAGAGTGGCCCCAGCAGTCACAGAGCGTAGGAGAGACAGAGATAGAGAAAGACAGGAGGTGGAGGAAGGAGGAGGAGGGCGGGAGAGTTCCCGCAGAACTCCCTACAGCTCTGGAGTGGGCAGGATCTACATGCAGGCTCACCCTGCTGAGCCTTCTCCTGGCCACGCTCCTGCCCCAGGTCACAGTCCAGCCCATGCAGGCCCTACCCATACTCAAGCCCCTCTGCCAGCCCGGGAGAGGGCCGGCACCTTCTCAGAGCGGGAGAGGATGATGAACCTGGAGAACTACCGGCGGGCCCAGGAGAGGACAATGCCAGGGGGCCACAGAGTAGCCAGTAACAGGCCCCATGATCATGACCAGGCCCCCTCCATCCAGCAGCTCAGCCCTCCTCTATCCAGGGCCTCCTCCAGAGAATCCTGCAGTGTGGCGGCCATCCCCAGCTCCCCTCGTACGGCCCGCCGGGCCTCCCTGCCCTCCACACGCTACGGCATCTCCCCCGGGGACCTGTTCATCGAGCAGCAAGCTCAGGCCATCCTCAGCAGACAGGGGTGAGTTCAGATCAGATTTGATGTCATACTGCACTCTGTCTCCAATGAGTTTGATCTCTGTGCTCAGGTTGCTTTCAGTATGAAATAGGTGCAAATGCTGAGTACAAAAAAAAGAATGTAAAGATATTGGCACAGTGATGAATGCTCCCACTGTCTCCGGGGTGGGCGGAGTGGCCTGGGTAAAAAACAGGTTGCTTTCACCACTTTAAGGCGTAGTTGCAGTATTTTGTTGCGCTTGTGCTGTTGTTGGTAACAGTGTTTTTGTGGTGCCAGTGGGGGTTGTATCCGGACTGTGGACTGTTCTGGTTTCATGGAGGAGGTACTCTGCCTGCTTGGGTATCTCATCAGGAGCTGCAGATGTGGGTTTTTGTGGGGGTAAGGGGGCCATCTATGATATGATGGGGGATTTGTTAACTTGGTTGGGTTTCACAGCTTGCCCTGTAAGGGCAGACCCATAGAGTTAGATAGAGTGCTCATCTTTGCCTCTTAAAACCGGCTTTGTGCCAAGTGTGCCCTCTATCCAACTCTATGGCCAGAGCAGAGATGGTAGAGAAAGCGAGACATCTCACTGGCTAATCCTTTCTTGTCAGGTGATGCGAGCAGGGAGGTGACAATAATTATACCAGTGCCAGCTGTTATTGGGCAGTTTCTCATTGAAAATAAATGCTTTCTGTGTAAGTGGGCCTTAACTCTCTTGCATGAACATGCCAGAGATTATGGAGAGGAATCGTGAGCTCATGCAGGAAAGCATGCTCACGCGAGAGAGGGAACGCCCACTTACAAAGACAGGAACCTTGAAAAATGTTTCCAATGGTAAACTGCCTGAGTAAGACATCTTCATGTATCCACCATCTTTGGCCAGACCAGAGAGAGCGAGTGGACAGGGCCTAAATGTCTTCTTGTAGCATTGATTAATATTGATATTTCCGAAATAGTGCACTGCTTTTGACCAGAGCCCTCTGGGCCCTGGTCAAAAGTAGTGCACTATATAGGGAATAGGGTGCAATTTGGGACATAACCACAGTATTATAGTAGTCCTAATGACCCAGCACCATTCTAAGCTATGTCGTCATCTTCACCACATTGGTCCTGTAGCCTGGCAGTGTTGTCTCAGAGCGACTGGTCTCTCCAGACAGACTCAGAAGATGATGCTGCTGGCACTCAGTCTGTCATCAGTTGGCCTTCCAGGTACTGTGGTAGGAACATACTGTAGGGCCAGACCTGGGTTCAAATACTTTCCGCATTTGCTTTAGCCTGCAGGTCGGTGGGGTTTGTCATTTAGAGACTTTATTATTGGTTCTATTGCAACAGGCAAGTTCACTCAAGCACATATTTGAAATGATGTCTAATGGTATTTGAACCCAGGTCTGTGTACCGTATGTGTGTGTGTGTGTGTAGACCCCAAAACATCTACCTAACACATCCTCCCAACAGATAGACAACCTATATCATTTATATGATAATATATCCTGTATTATATATTACTTGTCATCTCCAAGTCAACTGCAGTTTTCTAGTTCTCAGTGTGAGGTTTGGAATGCAGTTCTTCAACTCTCCTTCCCAACCCCCTCATTTTTCAAATTAACGTTTGGTCTTCTCATCCATTTGAATGATCGTTAAAACTTCTAAGGATGTTATCTCTCAAATGTCATCAAGCGTCCTCATCAGGGAATCAGATGGAAACCTGAATGCACACAAGTAATAGAAGTGAATGCTTTGGTCACACGTTAGTGATGAGTCAGATATGTAGTATACAGTCGTAGGACGAGCACTTCCAGCCACAGTGTAGGGTGCTAGATGCAACTGGCATGTTGAGTGTGAGAGAGTGAGAGAGGATGGAGGAAGCTTGCCTTAAAGCGCTAGGCATCTTGCCATGACATGCGTTATCTGAATAAGGCCCACAGAATATCTCTCCCACATTTCTGAATTACACTTGTGACGTGGTCACTAGGCAAAAGTAACCTACGCTTCAGAGGGGAGGGGCAAATCAAATAACATTTTATTGGTCACATACACATGGTTAGCAGATGTTAATGCGAGTGTAGCGAACTGCTTGTGCTTCTAGTTCCGACAATGCAGTAATAACCAACGAGTAATTTAACCTAACAATTCCACAACTACTACCATATACACACAAGTGTAAAGGGATAAAGAATATGTACATGAAGATATATGAATGAGTGATGGTATAGAACGACATAGGCAAGATGCAGTAGATGGTATCGAGTACAGTATATACATATGAGATGAGTAATGTAGGGTATATAAACATAAAAGTGGCATAGTTTAAAGTGGCTAGTGATGCATGTATTACATAAAGATGGCAAGATGCAGTAGATGGTATAGAGTACAGTATATACATATACATATGAGATGAGTAATGTAGGGTATGTAAACATTATATTTATATAAGTGCCATTGTTTAAAGTGGGTAATGATAAATTTTTACATCAATTCCCATCGATTTCCATTATTAATGTGGCTGGAGTTGAGTCAGTATGTTGGCAGCAGCCACTCAATGTTAGTGGTGGCTGTTTAACAGTCTGATGGCCTTGAGATAGAAGCTGTTTTTCAGTCTCTCGGTCCCTGCTATGATGCACCTGTACTGACCTCGCCTTTCTGGATGATAGCGGGGTGAACAGGCAGTGGCTCGGGTGGTTGTTGTCCTTGATGATCTTTATGGCCTTCCTGTGACATTGGGTGGTTAGGTGTCCTGGAGGGCAGGTAGTTTGCCCCCGGTGATGCGTTGTGCAGACCTCACTACCCTCTGGAGAGCCTTACGGTTGTGGGTGGAGCAGTTGCCGTACCAGGCGGTGATACAGCCCGACAGGATGCTCTCGATTGTGCATCTGTAGAAGTCTGTGAGTGCTTTTGGTGACAAGCCAAATTTCTTCAGCCTCCTGAGGTTGAAGAGGCGCTGCTGCGCCTTCTTCACAATGCTGTCTGTGTGGGTAGACCAATACAGTTTGTCGGCGATGTGTACGCCGAGGAACTTAAAACTTGCTACCCTCTTCACTACTGTCCCGTCGATATGGATAAGGGGGTGTTCCCACTGCTGTTTCCTGAAGTCCACAATCATCTCCTTTGTTTTGTTGACGTTGAGTGTGAGGTTATTTTCCTGACACCACACTCCGAGGGCCCTCACCTCCTCCCTGTAGGCCGTCTCGTCGTTGTTGATAATCAAGCCTACCACTGTAGTGTCGTCCGAAAACTTGATGATTGAGTTGGAGTCGTGGGTGAACAGGGAGTACAGGAGAGGGCTCAGAACGCACCATTGTGGGGCCCCAGTGTTGAGGATCAGCGGGGTGGAGATGTTGTTACCTACCCTCACCACCTGAGGGCGGCCCATCAGGAAGTCCAGTACCCAGTTGCACAGGGCGGGGTCGAGACCCAGGGTCTCGAGCTTGATGACGAGTTTGGAGGGTACTATGGTGTTAAATGCTGAGCTGTAGTCGATGAATAGCATTCTCACATAGGTATTCCTCTTGTCCAGATGGTTTAGGGCAGTGTGCAGTGTGGTTGCGATTGCGTCGTCTGTGGTAAGCAAATTGGAGTGGGTCTAGGGTGTCAGGTAGGGTGGAGGTGATATGGTCCTTGACTCGTCTCTCAAAGCACTTCATGATGACGGAAGTAGTCGTTTAGCTCAGTTACCTTAGCTTTCTTGGGAACAGGAACAATGGTTGCCCTCTTGAAGCTTGTGGGAACAGCAGACTGGGATAAGGATTGATTGAATATGTCCGTAAACACACCAGCCAGCTGGTCTGCGCATGCTCTGAGGACGCGGCTGGGGATGCCGTCTGGGCCTGCAGCCTTGCGAGGGTTAACACTTTTAAATGTATCTCACGATACATGGCCCCATTCATTATTTTCTTTACACGGATCAGTCGCCCTGGTCCCTTTGCAGAAAAACAGCCCCAAAGCAAGATGTTTCCACCCCCATACTTCACAGTAGGTATGGTGTTCTTTGGATGCAACTCAGCATTCTTTGTCCTCCAAACATGACGAGTTGAGTTTTTACCAAAAAGTTATATTTTGGTTTCATCTGACCATATGACATTCTCCCAATCTTCTTCTGGATCATCCAAATACTCTCCAGCAAACTTCAGATGGGGCTGGACATGTACTGGCTTAAGCAGGGGGACACGTCTGGCACTGCAGGATTTGAGTCCCTGGCGGCGTAATGTGTTACTGATGGTAGGCTTTGTTACTTTGGTCCCACCTCTCTGCAGGTCATTCACTAGGTCCCCCCGTGTGGTTCTGGGATTTTTGCTCACTGTTCTTGTGATCATTTTGACCACACGGGCTGAGATCTTGCGTGGAGCCCCAGATCGAGGGAGATTTTCAGTGGTCTTGTATGTCTTCCATTTCCTAATAATTGCTCCCACAGTTGATTTCTTCAAACCAAGCTGCTTACGTATTGCAGATTCAGTCTTCCCAGCCTGGTGCAGGTCTACAATTTTGTTTCTGGTGTCCTTTGACAGCTCTTTGGTCTTGGCCATAGTGGAGTTTGGAGTGTGACTGTTTGAGGTTGTGGACAGGTGTCTTTTATACTGATAACAAGTTCAAACAGGTGCCATTAATGCGGGTAACGAGTGGAGGACAGAGGAGCCTCTTAAATAAGTTACAGGTCTGTGAGAGCCAGAAATCTTGCTTGTTTGTCGGTGACCAAATACTTATTTTCCACCATAATTTCATTAAATTCATAAAAAATCCTACAATGTGATTTTCTGGAAATGTTTTTCTCATTTTGTCTGTCATAGTTGAAGTGTACCTATGATGAAAATTACAGGCCTCTCTCATCTTTTTAAGTGGGAGAACTTGCACAATTGGTGGCTGACTAAATATTTTTTTTGCCCCACTGTACATGTACTGTACGTGTGTGTATATATATCTTGGTATATATTTTTACATTTTAATTTATATTATTATTATCATTATTGTGTTTTGTGGTTGAGGGGTGGGGGGTTGATGGAGATGGTGGGGGTGCTGGGGTGTCCTATTGAGGGTTGATGGGGATGGTGGAGGTGCTGGGGTGTCCTATTGAGGGTTGATGGGGATGGTGGAGGTGCTGGGGGTGTCCTATTAAGGGTTGATGGGGAAGGTGGGGGTGTCCTATTGAGGGTTGATGGGGATGGTGGAGGTGCTGGGGGTGTCCTATTGAGGGTTGATGGGGATGGTGGAGGTGTCCTATTAAGGGTTGATGGGGATGTTGGAGGTGCTGGGGGTGTCCTATTGAGGGTTGATGGGGATGGTGGAGGTGCTGGGGGTGTCCTATTGAGGGTTGATGGGGATGGTGGAGGTGTCCTATTCAGGGTTGATGGGGATGGTGGAGGTGCTGGGGGTGTCCTATTGAGGGTTGGTGGGGATGGTGGATGTGCTGGGGTTGTCCTATTGAGGGTTGATGGGGATGGTGGAGGTGCTGGGGGTGTCCTATTAAGGGTTGATGGGGATGGTGGAGGTGTCCTATTCAGGGTTGATGGGGATGGTGGAGGTGCTGGGGGTGTCCTATTGAGGGTTGGTGGGGATGGTGGAGGTGCTGGGAGTGTCCTATTAAGAGTTGATGGGGATGGTGGATGTGCTGGGGTTGTCCTATTGAGGGTTGATGGGGATGGTGGAGGTGCTGGGGGTGTCCTATTAAGGGTTGATGGGGATGGAGGTGCTGGGGGTGTCCTATTGAGGGTTGGTGGGGATGGTGGAAGTGTCCTATTGAGAGTTGATGGGGATGGTGGAGGTGCTGGGGGTGTCCTATTGAGGGTTGATGGGGATGGTGGAGGTGCTGGGGGTGTCCTATTGAGGGTTGATGGGGATGGTGGAGGTGTCCTATTCAGGGTTGATGGGGACGGTGGAGGTGCTGGGGGTGTCCTATTGAGGGTTGATGGGGATGGTGGAGGTGCTCGGGGTGTCCTATTGAGGGTTGATGTGGGGATGGTGGAAGTGTCCTATTGAGAGTTGATGGGGATGGTGGAGGTGCTGGGGGTGTCCTATTGAGGGTTGATGGGGATGGTGGAGGTGCTGGGGGTGTCCTATTAAGGGTTGATGGGGATGGTGGAGGTGCTGGGGGTGTCCTATTGAGGGTTGATGGGGATGGTGGAGGTGTCCTATTAAGGGTTGATGGGGATGGTGGAGGTGTCCTATTAAGGGTTGATGGGGATGGTGGAGGTGTCCTATTGAGAGTTGATGGGGATGGTGGAGGTGCTGGGGGTGTCCTATTGAGGGTTGATGGGGATGGTGGAGGTGTCCTATTAAGGGTTGATGGGGATGGTGGAGGTGCTGGGGGTGTCCTAATAAGGGTTGATGGGGATGGTGGAGGTGCTGGGGGTGTCCTATTGAGGGTTGGTGGGGATGGTGGAAGTGCTGGGGGTGTCCTATTGAGGGTTGATGGGGATGGTGGAGGTGCTGGGGGTGTCCTATTGAGGGTTGATGGGGATGGTGGAGGTGCTGGGGGTGTCCTATTGAGGGTTGATGGGGATGGTGGAGGTGCCTGGGGTGTCCTACTGAGGACGAATAGACCTATTGGGGAGGGGATTCTTCATGGAGGCACATTCAGTCATAATTTTGTTTATTATATTATTCTACATTTATTATTTATTTTTTTACATATTTTTTCGATTATTATAACCGTTTACTGTGATTATGGATATGCACTCATGTTGACTTATATATTTGAACTTTCTTTTTCGCCCAGAGTACACATTTTTTATGTATTATTGCTATTATTATTGTTATTATTACTACTGTACCTACAATATTATAAACTATAAAAGAAAAGTGTAAAAAAAATGCAGGAAAAGCCATAAGAGGGAAAAGCACGATGGGATGGGGGATTGAGGGATGGATAGAGAGAACAGTAGAGGGCTCTGAAAAGTATTATTGCTGAAATAACCACTTCCTTTTGTGACGAGTCTAATACTTCCACACATCAGAGGACACGATAGGTCACCAACAATTATTCAGAAGTGTGCCAGGCCTTGCAGTCCCAAGATTGGAGGGAGGGAGGCAAGGAAATAGCCCTGTGGCTAGAGTCAGATACTTTCTGTGGCACATATCTGAGTCAAATACTCTCTATAGAACAAACTCCACGCCAGGATAGGCAAACAAATGAATAATTAATGTATGTGTGTTATATTAAACATAGAGGAGGGAGTAAAATGTAGGCAAGAAATAAACATTTCAGAACAATGACTAATCGAATAAGTCATGGGAGAGATGATGAATTTTGGCAAAGAGATTTATTTAATAGACTAATACACTTGAAACAAATAGCCAAACTGAAAACTGCAGACATTACTAGTGCCCCCCGTGATCAAACCTCCATAAAAAATGTAATGAAACGTGGCCTAATGTGATCAGAAATCTCAACTAGCAAGCAAGTTGCAGCAATGAAGAATTGAGTGTGTGCTCGTTCGCGCGAAGGGGGAATTCTGTCAGGGGGGAGCTTTTCGGCACAACACCAGCCAGCAGCAGAGAAATCCTCTACGCACATGCAGAGCCACTGGGGATGTTAAACATAATTTTGGCCACTCTTGCTAGGCTGGGCAGAGATGCAGAGTTGTTTTTAAAATTTTCTATAGGTAGGTCTAATGGTTTTTAGGTAAAATAACTCAATCAAAACAGAAAGCTCCTTGAACGTGGGAACATGCCAGACCTATAGGGCCAAAGTAAATGATGGCCTGTTGTACAGGTAATAGAACAAAAATGAACAAAACATTTAAAATATCATTTTTTTTTGTTTATAAATAGTTTGCTACAATGACACAGTTATCTCCCCACCTCGTTCCTTTCTTTTAGCATGTGCACATAATAAGTAGGTTACACCATCATGCTTTTGGGATAAGTGACTTTTCAGATTCCACAATGAATGACTCTTTAGTTATGGACATTACACCACAGCCCTCCCTCTCTTGCTCTTGGTCCTCATCTTCGTAAGTCACCTTGATTTAGCCTTGTATGTCACCTTGTGTGTTTTATCTGTTTCTTTATGAATATATTTAGCAAACTCCACGACAGTAGCTAAAGCAAGGGGCTATAGCAGCACACAAGTAGACTACAAATGCATGTTCTCGGTTCGGGTTATGTACCTCAAATAATTACATTTTCGGTTCTGTTCCCTGAATTCTCTGTATGTACTATGTTGTAAATATTTATCTATGTACATATATTCAATTCATAATGACAGTGTGACACAGTTCAAGCAGATTCTACCTGTGTCTGAAATGGCACCCTATTCCCTATATAGTGTACTATTTTAGACCAGGACCAAAGGCCTCTGGTCAAAAGTAATGCACTATATTGGGAATAGGGTGCCATAGGGTGCCATTATGTGTGCCCTGAGTCTGATAGGCAGAGGGAGTTGGGCTGGATGTGAGTGAGTACTGAGTATTGTAGGTGTTCGGGTGTGAACATTAGTCAGAGGCTCGGTCCAACTCAGCCTTTGCGGCCTTGTCCACTGAGTCAGAAAATGCCAGCTGAGTAAGTATGTCTGCACTCATATAGGTTGCCCACTCACTGAGACACAGTCAAAATGACCTGATTGTGTAAGTCTGAAAACAAACCCTTATTATTCATGTTGACAAGAGTCAGCTGGATATTGGGGAATTGTGAATTGCTGCTTTCGGCATTTCAGCTAATCAGATTGCGCATTTCTCCTAACCCGTTTTCTATGATAAATCATGTTTTATTTAGAATTACAATTAGTGCCTTCTTAACTTTCTGTCTAGACACGTCGGCTCACAGTGGATATCACTAGAGTGACTGTGTAGGGTTGTCTAGGCTTGGCCGGTCTTACGACCGTGAGGAAAGTGTTCGCTAGGCTAGTGAAGTATATTTTTGGAGCGGAGTTTGTCCCAGATCCTCTGCATGACCGGCCAGCTGAAGGCAGGGCTGTAGTGTGAGAGGTGCTGGGCCCATGGCCAGGCCAACCTTACTTTGAGGAGTATGGACAGGTGAGTGTGGGTCTACCGAGCACACCCCACTGAGGCCCTGCACCAAGCCAGTAGAAACATGGTCTGGGTTGTGTTCCAAATGGTGTCCTATTCCCTAGATACTGTAATGCACACATTTTGACCGGAGCCCTGGTCAAAAGTAGTAGACTATATAGGGAATAGAGTGGCATTTTGGACACACGCCTTGGGTGGATTGTAAAAGCTTGGCTGTTCCCTTGTATTTATTAGCCGACAATGCTATCTGGTTCATTTAATACCCTCTCTGTTCGACAGACACAGCAGTTCATTTACAAAGAGGTTCTAGCTATGTTTAACTTTCCAACAGGTATATAAGTGGCAATCACTCCAACAAACATAGGATCTGCAGTGCAGCCTGTGTGGCCTAGCCTGATCCCAGATCTGTTTGTGCTTTTGCCAACTCCATTGCTGTCATTGTCGTAGCCCAACATGAGTGACAAGGACTTGGCATGGTAGCACAAACAGATTGGCACTCAGGTTACGTGTGACCTTGTCTGCCTAGTAACAATTAAGTGAAGTGTTAGATCACAATGGAGATGTGCTGTTGTCTCTATGGAGCGTGTTTATACTGTTTAAACTCCTTCCATGCCATGTCAAATGAAGCGTCAGCCCGTCAATTAGGGGTGGCTTAGTGGTGTACAAGGAGATTAGCGTGGGCTGCGTCATAAATGGCACCCTATTGCCTATTTGGTGCATTACTTTTGACCAGAGGCCTGCCATTTGGGACGCAACCTAACGTGACCTTTGGCTGCTAAGAGCAAGGGGTCATAGATAAAAATAGTTTAGGCTCGCTCACATTTTGGCATAGAGAAATTTGAGTCAGCTAGAGATGATATAGCAAGGATTAGTCTTGAACCACAAAATGGAACATACATTTACATATTAGTTATTTAAGCAGACACTTTTGTCCAGAGTGACTTGACATTTATAGTCGACTTGGTGTGCATTTCCATCTGCATCCCAAATGGCACCCTATTCCTGAAATAGTGCACTACTTTTGACCAGGCACTATATTTTGGACACAGTTTTAATGACACATTTCAAATCACTACGTCATCAATTTGACAAGGGCACTGTGGTACTTTATTTGGGTGTCTCATTGATTGTCTTCAATTTGAAAATGAGTGCTATGGTTCGTTAATCGGTTCTTCCCCCTTTAAGAATCAGAGTAAGAGAGAGAGTATCGAAAGACGACAGCGGCGTCCAAAGGGCCCCTGCAGAGCGGGGTCCAGCTCCAGAGCCCCCAGTGAAGAGACACCGAGATCGTGCTCACACCACCACAGCTCACTACATGCCCCAACGTGGCCACAGCTCTGACCCTGCCACCTACAAAAGGACTGGCCCCTCGTCTCAGCCCTCCCAACCTGCTTTCGCCCACGTCCCATACCCCCACGCCTCAGCACCACGAACACACACATCAGGCCCCACCATGGGCCACCAGGGTACCCATCAGGGGAGTCACCAGGGGACCCACATGGACCCTCAGCCTTACCTAGCCATGCCGGCCCCTGTGGCCACCAAGCTCCCTGGAGCCCCTGTGGTGGAGGTGGATACTCCAAGGAGGAGGGTGAGCACTGACCACATCTACACGACCCAGAGGGAGACCCACAGGGAGGGCAGGCAGGCGCTGAGAGAGGAGGTTCACACCGAGGGGCTGCTGAAGAGCCGGAAGGCCGTGCTGCCCTCAGAGATCCGCCGCAGGGAGAAGAGTGTGGACGACCCCCAGAGAGGGGAGCCCCACCTGGGGCCAGTCAGCCGCCAGGACGACTCCACCACCTCAACCGCCATGGAGTATGAGAGCTATAGGTCTGGGGGGAGGAGAACGAGTCGGGCGGACTCTGAGGAGTGGGAGACTAGGCCCAGGGAGCAGCAGCAGCACTGGTCCAGCCACAGCCAGGACACAAAGGAGACAGGTCCAGTCAGTCGCATGGAGACCTCCCACTCCCAGCCCAGCCAGCAGCAACAGGCTCCTGAGCCTCTCCAGCAGCATCCGCACCCCCAGAGTCAGCAGGACCTCCAGGGTCAACACGGCCTGCAGGACCAGCAGCAGGGTGACTCTGCCGTCTACCTCCAGAGGGGTGCCTACCTCCCTCAGGCCAGACACAGGAGCATGGAGCCAGCCGGGCAGGCTGGGCCCCCCAAGCTCAAGGTCCGCACTCGCTCCATGTCCGACATCGGCGTAAGTCAGCGCTCGGCTGCCTATAGGAGCATGGAGAGGGCAGCCGCCAGCAGAGAGGCTACCATGGCAGCCCACCTGACCAGGGCGGGAGGGGTGGCAGTGGGGGTACTGCCCAATGGGGAGGTGGGGACCTTGGATACCAGGGTCTCCGTGGCCCAGCTCCGACACTCATATCTGGAGAACGCCAACAGGAAGCCGGAGCTGTAGGTGGAACAGCATGTTTAATCTCTTTAATCAGTTTGATTTGTCTAACACTAATATAGACTCTCATCCTAACATGAGGCTTGAGATGTTTCTGCTTGTGTGTTTTTTGAGTGCAGTATATGGAATAATCAAACGTGATATCAAGAGATCTTCTAAGCAAGTATGGGGGGGATAACTTATTGTTTGTTGAGCCAGCTGCTTGGACATACTCTGTTATTGTCAGCCTGTTGGGCAAACTTGAGGGGTTTGTTGCTGCATGTTGTGCTGTGTGTGGGTTCGGACACAATTGGGCTGGTGACAAAATCCCTCATTTTGGGGACAGTTCATTTTTGCGGTGTGATCGTCTTGTGCGTGACTTCACCTCTAACCTGGATGTCTGGATTGCTGTGGGAGAAAACTGACCTTGCCGTTCATTCTCTCACTATTATCCTCCTTTTCTGTTGCCTTCGTCGCTCTCTCCATCCCAACACGCGACCCTACAAAGGGAGCCAACTAAAGTAGAGCTTACTGCCATGGAAGTAGATCCGGCTGCTGGGAGCGCTGATCGGGAGCGTGGCACAGCGCGGAGGCCGCGGCGCTACATCACCCCTGGAGACATCCGCAAGTCCTCTGAGAGATTTAGGACGCAGCCCATTACCACTGCAGAGCGGCTAGAGTCTGATAGGTGAGAGGTTTAGGACGCAGCCCATAACCACTGCAGAGCGGCTAGAGTCTGATAGGTAAGAGGTTTAGGACGCAGCCCATAACCTCTGCCGAGCGGCTGGAGTCTGATAGGTGAGAGGTTTAGGACAGTCCGTAACCTCTGCAGAGTCTGATAGGTAAGAGGTTTAGGACTCTGTCCATAACCTCTGCCGAGCGGCTGGAGTCTGATAGGTGAGAGGTTTAGGACAGTCCGTAACCTCTGCAGAGTCTGATAGGTATTGAAGGCCCCTGAGGGCCACGTCTCTCAGAAAAGGTACACAGAATACATTTGCTAAGATAACCAGTGGGTACACTGTGGACAGTGGCTTTTCTTTCTTCCCCTGGAGTTTGTGGGATACATGGTGCAGACCATGGGGATTTTTTGCTCTCAATAAATGGGTATCTTGTGCCCTATAGAAAAAGACCATTCTTGAGTCTATTTGGATCAATGTCTTGTTTGTTTTCTCCCTCAGGTCTCGTCTGAGTCCAACCGAGCTACAGAACCCAGAAGGCAAGTATCAGTGGAGATGATTTGCTTTATTTTAGTTACCAACACCACTCTTAGTTGAATAACTATTCATTAGCCAGAATGCTCACCATCTGACAACCCAATGGATGGACGTGTCTGAGGGATGTGTTGAGGTTCACAAAGATTAGAATGGTGTTGAACGAAGAATAATCGTCCTCTAGATTCATTTACTGTGTCTGGCAGGGTGATTTTTAGGTGACATGTGTTTGAGGTCAAGGAAATACATTCACACCGGGGTTGGGGTCAATTTGTCATTTCTGAAATGAATACAATTCAACCCATGAATTGCACTCCTCAGTGGGTTTAGTATTGTGGATGTGTTGTGGACTGACAATTGTTCGCCCTTCCCTTTTTCAGCTGACGAAGAGAAGCTTGATGAGAGAGCTAAGATGAGTGTGGCTGCTAAGAGGTCACTATTTAGGGTACAGTATCTGCCTCGTGTGTAGTTGTTTACATTGAGGGCCGGTTTCCCAGACACACATTAAGCCTAGTCCTGAACGAAAAAAGATTTCAATTGACATTCTCCATTGAGCATGCTTTCAGTCCAGGACGAGCCTTAATCTGTGCCGGGGAACCGTCGCAAATAGTATATTCCCATGGTTTGATTGCATGTTGTTGATGAGCAGAGATGTACTATAAGCATGTGTCTCTTCGTTCCACTTCACAGGAGCTGGAGAAGACCACAGATAGCGTCCCCAAACCGCGGTCCCGTAACCCTGCCGTGGAGAGGCGCCTGAGACGAGTCCAGGACCGTGCGCGCACACAGCCTATCACCAATGAGGAAGTGGACATCGCTCACACGTACGTCTGACACCCTCTGATCATTACTAAGTGCCGCCTTGCCGTCATTTAGTTTCCAACGGAAGGGTAAAAAAAATGACAAACACTTGGTCAAAGTAAAGATGTTCTTTCCAATCTCTCTTCTTGTGATGTTCTTGTTTGACTCTTTTCACCTGTCTACTTCTTTTTTCTTTCTCTGATTCTGCTGCTTTTGTGACTTCTCTCGCTTTATCTCTCTTTCTCTCGCTCTCTCGTTATCTCTCTCTCTATCTCTCTGTGACTCCTTTCCCTATGTGACTGTCCCTGTCGATGTGGGACACTTTTTTGCACATATAAAGTGCCTCTGCTCTGTCCTCGCAATCGGTGACGGTCCACACCACAGTAGCACGTATCCCCAGCCCCACTGTAGTCAGCACCACCATGACCAGTTACAGGTGTGTGTGTGTGTGTGTGTGTGTGTGTGTGTGTGTGTGTGTGTGTGCTCGACATGGGCTTACCATGGGTTTACCTAATTGAAAATGCAATTAAACCTTGCATGCCTCCTCTCTTTTCTTACTCCATTGCAAGACTGATGTTTTTCATCTTCCATTTAGCTTTGCATTTTCTTGAGTGGCAATGCATGGATATTAAGTTATTATTGATTCATTCATAGTGTTTCGAAAAATGTCAGTACATTTCTGAAATCGTAGTTGATTCCGGATGTCCTTCTTATTCCCTGCGATTCAAGGAATCTTCCAACTGGGATTCCTGGAAAAAATGGGAATCTGGGGAAAGTTACCATCATTTTGAAACTTTATTAATGAATCTGATAGTTAACCCACTGTTCCTAGGCCGTCATTGAAAATAAGAATTTGTTCTTAACTGACTTGCCTAATTAAATAAAGGTAAAATAAAGAAAATCTGTAGTTGTTGTCTAGAGCTACAGGTGGAATGTACTAGGCAGGCAGACATCTGCTCTACAGTGCCCTCTGCTGTTTATAGTGTTCATAGTGCCCACTCACATGCTGCTTGCTTGTTTTCTCGGAATATCTGTGTGAAATTGAACCTTATCGGGGGAATAAACTTGTTTTAACACAATAGATTCTTTAGTTAATTTCAACTCCGCAAGCATTAGGGGAGAGTGGGGTAAGTTTTAGCCCTTTTATACATTCAGCATCACTACATCCAGGGAAATATAGTTTTCTTTCTAACAAAGAACTCTACATATATTTCAGGATTTTGTGTATCCCTGAAAATAATCAGAATTCATGTAAACATAACCAATTGTTATTCTAAAAGAAGTTATCTCTTGGCACAACTTACCCATGGTATGGGCTAAGTTGAGCGTAGGGGCAGGGTATGTTGAGCCACCTTGGGGTAAGTGGGGATGGTGCTGGTTAGGTCAAAGTTTTCATGGAATGGGGGTTTGGTATATTGTATATCTTAAATAATATGTATGCTATATTCAGATATAGATTTGTCTGTTAAATATTACTTACCCTTCCATTTATTGACCAGTTGTCTGGGACTTGGATGCTGTTTCGAAGTGACCATTTGTAGGCAAGTTCTCTGCATTTGAGGTCCATGCAACTGGTCCGCAAAATTCTTGATTAGCAAGTTCGGAATCCGTGTCGTCAGATAAGACCTTGTATGCCTCTGATACTCTATCAAGGCCTCTCATTCGTACAGGTACATGTTTGTGTTCTTCTTTGTCATTCTAACTCTTCAGTGTCGTTCAGTCAATTTTTTTTAATCCAAAACTTCCTTGGCTGCTTTCTCAAGAACCTCAAGGGGAGCTAGACCCCTGCCTGTTTTACATTTGTTGACACGGGGCATGATGATGTCTGCTCTGTAACAATACAAACGGCTATCCTGAGTTCATATGCATGACACACGGCAAATTACTATGCATACTGGTCCTGATTCAGACTTAGGAAATCTATATGCTTTTTGCACGTTTTGATTTAAGCACTAGTTAGTATTCAGACTTACCGTATGCAGGTGCGTAATGGGTTTTTCAGGAGTGGCTCCCTTGCGCACACTAAATAAATACAATTAAACTACTGAAAACCCTCCCACTTGCTAGCCAACCGATTTTCTTGTGGAGTTTTTTATTCAATAGGATTTTCACTACATTTATGTAAAGCCTTCCCTTTAAATATGGTGTACCATTAATTTAAAAAAATCTCGAAAAGTCTCAATAGAATATACTGTTTATCGAGAGACGTGTTCAGAATAGGGATCAATGAAAGAAAGCCATCTAAATACCTGCATATTCGTCTCCTTTTCAGCACCAATTGGTAGATGATAAAAAAAAATATTCTGATCTTTATTTAGGGTATGGGAAGTATTTATGAACCATACATAAACAGAGTGGGACAGCCTTTGCACACAAAATATATAAAACATACAGTGGTTTCATGTATCCTGAAAGTTTCCATATTAAAATGGTTCAATCCATGACCTATTGGAAGGTGAGAAGTGAACAATAGTCCTATAAGTCTACTCTAATCTTCACTAATCACAGAACTGTGATGACAAAAGGTCCAGTTTGTCGTGAAACGTGCGGCAGGCGCCAGGTTTAACCTGCTAGGTATGGTCTGCGTTCCATAATGATTCAAATAAACTACACGTCCCAAGTTATTGCACAATTTGTAATACTTTATCCTAATCTGATCCACTATTTGTAGCGACCATCAGGACCAACCACACAGACGTGACAGTGGAAAGAAAGGTAAACGAACGATGTAATGGTATGATGCAAAATGTAGGCTACAAATTGAAGGAAACTAACAGTCATTTCACCCAAGTGACAGTTATGTATGTGGGTATTACTGACGGTGGCTACCAATAGTGGCTAGTATTCATATGAGAGAAATTGTTCAAAATAACCGAAAAGTTCGGGCAGACTTGAAAAGAGGCCAAAATACCTGTCAAGTTGACATGCTTTTCCGTTTGCTGAAATATGACTGCTTTCACAATTACATCCAGCGATCATAAGTTAAACTATGTCTAAAACATTTGTCGTTTATATTTACAATCCACGCATCCAAACGGATTAGCGCTTATCAATTTATAATAGATCATTCTTTCAGAAAAATTAAAGTTGATGTTTTTCCACTTGGATCTGGCATGTTGCTCGACTTTATTCAAGGTCTCCTTGCGCATGATGGAATTATGAGGGAATTAAGTCCAGGTCAAAATATAGCATATCTGTAGACACACCTCCATTTCTGTGATCTCCAAACGAATACCTGGCGGACAGATGCATTTGCCAATACTTAAGTTCAAGATCAGTATGAGAGAAGGGTGCACAAAAAGGGAATTCAGTTTAATTGATGCACACGTAACTCAGATCTGGATTCACCCCATTATGCACAAAATGTAATCATCATTTGTATGGAGTATGGTGGCCATTGCCTCAATTTACCCTAAGGCAAACATTGTGACTATATTAGCCCACGCACTTACAAGGATGCACTTTCATGTTAGGTTTAGGACCTCATATTGTAGTTTATAGAGACTCTTACAAATCTTACAACGATCTACTTTGGTTTCGATACAAGCATCATGAAACCTATAACACAATGAATAAAAATGACATAAAAAAAAATACATCTAAATAAATACTTTCCCCATGTTGTTTCTTCCTTCACAGACTCCATGAAGTGAGGTTGTCACTAATTAACGCGGTCACAAAGTCATAAACCCTGCCTGCTTCACATTTTAAACCGAACCCACACCTTAACCATAACCTTAACCACACTGCTAACCTTATGCTTAATGCTAGCTTTAAATTATGACCAAAAAGCACTATATTGTTTTCATGACTTTTTACAATAGCCAATTTTGACTTTGTGTTTGGGCTATCGAGTGGAAACAATGAAATGATGACCTCTTCCTAAATATTTGGTCACATGATTCGTTTTGTGTATGGTTTCCTAGAAAGAAAGGGTGGCTCAACGTACCCCACTCTCCCCTACTGCTTTCAGTGTTGTTTGTACTCTTTAAGGGATAGTTCACCTAAATTACAAAATGGCATAATGGGATTCCTTGTAAACAGTCCGTGGACAAGATAAGACAGCAATCCATGCTGTCTTTGGTTTTGGTTATATTTTTGGTTTTGTTTACCTAGCCATGTCATTTTGTAATGCGGGTGAGAACTAATCCCTTTTAAGTTCCTATGTTGAAATGTGTCACACGTCTTCTAAAGCTATGACTGAGGGAGAAAAGGTCAAAGGTAAAGCCAGTTAAAGCTCAGTGTGTCAGGTTCATGTGTAGCACCCGGTTTGTTTACCGACTGAGGTTAAACTTAACATGCTGAGAGAACCAACCGTCCATATCCTCTAGTACAGATGGCCGACTGCATGCGCACCATGATTATCTCAGTGCAGGCTTCGCACATCTACTTATAACTCCTGTTGCCGCCCAATGGCTACATATTCATTCTCCACCCTTCTCCAAAGTATGCACTTGCCAATGCTTACTACCCTTATCCACCATCCTGAGTGCTCCACTCTCCTATGCTTTTAAATCCACGACAGGGAGTGTACAATTGCACTCTTTCAGAGAAGGGTGGAGAATCGGACTGCAGCGTTTCGGTATCATGTTTTGTTCAGGAATATCAATGAATGAACTTGATGCTATTCACAGGATCCTGTACATGTTTTATGCAGATGAGTAGTTAGTGTGATCATAAGTATCACCAAGGCTTAAGCATTATTGTGTTCATGTGGTTGAGCTCAGTGCAAACTTCAGATTTGTCTGACTATTAACAATGTAGTATTGCTACTTCACAGAATGTGTTTTGATTACCTAATTGATTATCTAGCATGTTGACATGCTCTTGCTAGATACTGTCCGTCAATTGTACAGTATGGTACATTATAATTGTGTGTGTGTGTGTGTGTGTGTGTGTGTGTGTGTGTGTGTGTGTGTGTGTGTGCGCGCTTCCTCCTCCCAGCCTGCAGGAGGCATCGCAGCACGGCTCTATGGTGCGGAGCATTGGAGAGCAGGACGGGGAGAAAGAAAGGGAGAGGGAGGCCCAGCCCAAAGGAGATGGAGCAGGGCCTGGGCCTGACAAGATAATGGAGGACCTGGGTCCAGATGAGCCCGACCTTTCAACTCTCAGGTAAAAAGAGAGAATGTGCTCAACTCTTATCCTCTTATGTAAACACATTAAAGGGTGTTTGGAAGCAAAAATAGATCACATTGAAAAAAATAGCAAAAAGCCAGCATTCACTTCATAAGTTGCAATTGAAGCTTGATTTTAATTCTCTTTGAACTCATGGCAACATGTCTTAAATTGTACAACTTGATTTGAGATGGGCCCACACCCTGAAAGAAGTCTATGGGTCAGGAGAAACTGTAATCCATGTTTCTTTAAATAGCCACTAAAAACTTCAGCTAACTTTACTTGCCGCTAGCTAACATTCAATGGAAGTGATGGGGACATAGACCCTAGTGACAGACCACACACTGACATATAGTATGTTACCTTTCTCCTCACAGCCTTGCAGAGAAGATGGCCCTGTTCAACCAGCTGTCCAAGCAGCCCTCAAAGCCTGCTGCAGAGGGGGCCGGGGCCTCCAGGGGCGACACTCGTCAGCGCAGAGCCAACAGCCGCTTCCAGACCCAGCCTATTACCCAGGGAGAGGTGGATCAGGTATAGAGTCTCAACCCAGATAGACAAGTGTCAAGCCTTACACCGAGGGCCAGTTTCCCTGACCCAAATGAAGCCTCGTCCTGGACTAAAACACCACCAATGGAGATTCTCCATATTTTAGGAAACTAGTTTCTCTTTGCCCTGATACAACTACAGGTTGATCATTCCTTTTAAACACTAAAGAACTTCCACAATCACGCCCTTAGTAAGTGATCCAAGTCTCAAGAAAATATTCAAGAAAAGCAGCCTAATATTGAACTGAAACATTCATGTGAACTAGTATAAAACGACCCTCTTAAGTGAAGTAACGCTGTGCCCGTACAGGAGATAGATCCTATGGTTGCCTCTCTTCCTCCTCCACCTCCTCCTCCGTTGACTAAGAGAGAACAAGTAGGAGCCTGCCTAGCAACCCGCCTAAACATTGCTGCTGACTGGTAGTGCCCTGCTCATAGTATCCTAAAAAGCTTGTGTGCGTTCGTTTGGCCAGCCTTGATGCCCATTAACAGTATGGCTTGGTGTTTACGGCTAGGTTAATGAAGATGTTGAAATGCTCAGCCCTCACACAGAGTCCACGGTTTTCATTCAGGCATTCACTTTGAAGATGTGACGTAACCACACAGTGCGCCATTCATATAGACATTTAGGGACTACAGTACGCCGTGACATCCTGCTGCTACGTTGTGCTGGCTTACAGAAGACTTTGGCATGGAAGAGCCGTAGTGTTTAGTGACTACAACGATATTCTGCCACAAGATGCTTTGGTATCGTGTTAGCAAGAGAGTTCTGCTCTTCTAAAATGCTTATCCAGTGGCTGAATAAGCATGAACACTTCAGTCATGCTATTTCTAGGAATCTATTTGACTCCGATGCATGCAAGGTTGGTTCTTGTGCAAATGCTGTCTTGTCTTGAAAATCGAGTGTACAGTGAAGGTGAATACATACAGATTTGGCTGGAATGTTATGGGTTGAATTGATGTTGATTAGGTCGATGGAGGGCGTCACATTTCGACCCATCGTCAAAGATGTTAGGGAAGTTGTGTTCATGCACGCTGCTTGGTTCTAAGGTTGCACTGAAGGACACGGTCATTTTAAGAATGGGAAAAGGGTAAGTGCTCACTCTCAGGTGAACATCACAGAAGATAATCACTCCTAAAAAACAGGATGAATTATAATGCACAGCATTTTAATGCTATGATTATGCACTACTAAAGAATGCTTTCCATTTGTAATTTATTATGAATGCGGTAAATGGGATATGGTCAGAGGCAATGACTTGTGAATTGTGGTATTATTTGTATGACAGGTATATGTTGTCATACTTGAGTAAAAGTAAAGATACCTTGATAGAAAACCACTCAAGTAAAAGTAAAAATCACTCAGTAAAATTCTACTTGAGTAAAAGTATTTGGTTTAAAATATACTTAAGCATCAAAAGTAAAAGTATACATTATTTCAAATTCCTTATATTAAGCAAACCAGATACACCAAAAAACTACTTAAGTAGTACTTTAAATTATTTTTACTTAAGTACTTTACACCACTGCCCAGGCCTGCCTTGTCTAAGGCATGTTTTGTTTAGATTTGGCAATAGTGTTTTTGTATGACCAAATGTGAAGAGCTACTTGATCGGTTTCATCACTTATGGTATCTGTTCTGACTGCATGTTGTCCTTTCCCCATCCCTTTATCCCTCCATCCCTTTATCCCTCCATCCCTTTATCCCTCCATCCCTTTATCCCTCCATCCCTTTATCCCTCCGTCCCTTTATCCCTCCGTCCCTTTATCCCTCCGTCCCTTTATCCCTCCATCCCTTTATCCCTCCTTTATCCCCCCCTTTATCCCTCCTTTATCCCTCTCCCTTTATCCCTCCATCCCTTTATCCCTCCGTCCCTTTATCCCTCCTCCTTTATCCCTCCATCCCTTTATCCCTCCGTCCCTTTATCCCTCCATCCCTTTATCCCCCCATCCCTTTATCCCTCCGTCCCTTTATCCCTCCATCCCTTTATCCCCCCATCCCTTTATCCCTCCATCCCTTTATCCCTCCATCCCTTTATCCCTCATCCCTTTATCCCTCCATCCCTTTATCCCTCCATCCCTTTATCCCTCCATCCCTTTATCCCTCCATCCCTTTATCCCTCCATCCCTTTATCCCTCCGTCCCTTTATCCCTCCGTCCCTTTATCCCTCCATCCCTTTATCCCTCCGTCCCTTTATCCCTCCGTCCCTTTATCCCTCCGTCCCTTTATCCCTCCGTCCCTTTATCCCTCCGTCCCTTTATCCCTCCGTCCCTTTATCCCTCCGTCCCTTTATCCCTCCGTCCCTTTATCCCTCCGTCCCTTTATCCCTCCACCCCTTTATCCCTCCATCCCTTTATCCCCTCGTCCCTTTATCCCCTCGTCCCTTTATCCCTCCATCCCTTTATCCCTCCATCCCTTTATCCCCCTTTACCCCTTTATCCCTCCATCCCTTTATCCCCCTTTACCCCTTTATCCCTCCATCCCTTTATCCCCCTTTATCCCTCCCCCTTTATCCCCTCCGTCCCTTTATCCCTCCGTCCCTTTATCCCTCCATCCCTTTATCCCCCCTTTATCCCTTTATCCCTTTATCCCCCTCCATCCCTTTATCCCCTTTATCCCCCGTCCCTTTATCCCCCTTTATCCCTTTATCCCTCGTCCCTTTATCCCCCGTCCCTTTATCCTCCGTCCCTTTATCCCTCCATCCCTTTATCCCCCGTCCCTTTATCCCTCCATCCCTTTATCCCCCATCCCTTTATCCCTTTATCCCCCTTTACCCCTTTATCCCCCCCGTCCCTTTATCCCCCCGTCCCTTTATCCCTCCTTTATCCCTTTATCCCCCTTTATCCCTTTATCCCCCATCCCTTTATCCCTTTATCCCCCATCCCTTTATCCCTCCATCCCTTTATCTCTCCATCCCTTTATTATCCCTTTATCCCTCCATCCCTTTATCCCTTTATCCATCCCTTTATCCCTCCATCCCTTTATCCCTCCATCCCTTTATCCCCCATCCCTGTATATCCCTGTATCCCCCATCCCTTTATCCCCTCATCCTTTTATCCCTCCATCCCTTTATCCCTCCGTGTCCCCCGCCATTCATCCGTTCATTTATTCATCCCTCCTCTCGCTTCCTGCAGCTGCAGAACGGAGGAGGAGGGGTCAAGCTGGAGCCACTGTCTGCCTCTTTGGTCCGCTCCGTGGCAGCCGTCACCTCCCAGGTCTCTGTCGCCACGGTAACCACGGCGACTTCCAGCAGCAGCAACGTCCACCTTGGAAAATCTACGGCCGTTCCCTACAACCCCCCCACCACCGCCACCACCACCCAGGAAAGGGGAGGGGTGAGGTGTGTGTTTCCTCATGTGTCAAATAATTCAGCCTTCACTGGTATTGAAACCATGAATTGTCTGTCTGTCTGTGTGTCTGTCTGTGTGTTTCTCTCTCTCTCTCTCTCTCTCTCTCTCTCTCTCTCTCTCTGTGCCCTCCTCTCTCTCAGGTACTTCAGCCTGACCAAGGGCGGTGACTCCTCCGGTTTCCCTGAACCAGATCTGTTCTCCCCTGGCCCTCCCCTTTCAGAGCAGCAACCGCAGCAGCAGGCTCACAGTAGAGGAGCCGGAGAGAGAGGAGGAGACAGTGGCGGAGCTCCTGGAGCCAGTCGCTCCTCCACTGGCCACAGAGAGAGAGAGGAGGAGGAGGAGGATGTGTGGGAAGGAGGGGCCAGCAGAGAGGAGAGGGAGAGCTGTGCTAGTAGTGGTGCTGGAGGCAGCAGCAGTAAGGGAAGGCTCCACTCCCCCGACAGGGACAGCAGACAGCAGCACTATCAGCCCCCAGCCCCAGAGCCCCAGCCGCGGCACACCAACAGTAGCCAGCGGGAGTCCATCGAGCTTCCCTCTTTGAGGCACGGGAGGGGTGAGTTGCTGGTGGAGCCCAGGCAGCACAGAGACAGAGATAAATACGGCAGTAGCAGCAGCATCACCCTGGAGAGGGAAGAGCACGGGAGCTACCTGGGAGAGACACACAGCTCAGAGAGACACACAGAGCTGCAGCACACAGCAGACAGAGAGAGCACACGGAGCAGCAGGAGCAGGGAACTCCTCTCAGGTAGGAAACACAGACCATTGTATACCTCCCAAAAGGCACCCTATTCCCTTACGTAGCACACTACTTTGACCAATGCTGAACAAACATGCATGTAGATTAGAGGAATATTTATATGCATTCATTATACGGACGGTTGATATATATAATATAATAATATATGCCATTTAGCAGACGCTTTTATCCAAAGCGACTTACAGTCATGTGTGCATACATTCTATGTGATGCACTCAAGACGTTTTTTTTTTCTATTCAGAAGAGGGAATATGGCACCATTTGGGATGAGGACAAGGGAAATATCTTATCGTCTCCTGGATTATGCAGCATGTTAATTGCACGACTCTTTCCATTGGCTACACACTGCCTCCGTCTGCGGTTTGATTTGCCTTAACGCCTAATGCTCATCACATCACAGACACTATCTGACAGACAGGAAGACGAGGGACACGGCTTCAGCTGAATCCAATTAGCATATTTGCACATACATTTGTCCCCGCGGCTCCCTTTGTCTGCAAATGTAGGACCACTCTGACTGACAAGGTTGTCTGTGATTGTGATTCCAAATGGAAATCAAGTATGATTGAGGTTTTGGATATGTTTTTGTGGATGTCAATGGATGGATGTCAGTGTTGCAGGCTTTGGTTTACGCATTGTGGCATTGTGCTCCGCCGTGTCGGTAGGGCAGATAGACCGTGCAGATAGACAGTGCAGATAGACAGTGTAACACGGCTGGCCCATCCGTCTGTGTGTCTGGATGACCGTCAGCAAACATTGTGTCCAGATGATGTGGGGTCGTCTTTTCTTCAAGCATGAGAGAGAGAGAGAGAGAGAGAGAGAGAGAGAGAGAGAGAGAGAGAGAGAGAGAGAGAGAGAGAGAGAGAGAGAGAGAGAGAGAGAGAGAGAGAGAGAGAGAGAGAGAGAGAGAGAGAGAGAGAGAGAGAGAGAGAGAGAGAGAGAGAGAGAGAGAGAGAGAGAGAGAGAGAGAGAGAGAGAGAGAGAGAGAGAGAGAGAGAGAGAGAGAGAGAGAGAGAGAGAGAGAGAGAGAAAGAAAGAAAACACTCGTAGAGAACAATGGAAAGGAACCCTAAAAGGAACGGAGAACAATTGTCCGTGCATGAATGAGCACGGACATTCGAGACGACGGCTGAGCATCAGAGACCGTGTGAACTGAACACCGATCGTGACGATTGTACGCAGGATCTTGGCAGTCGCGAATGTGTGTCTGTACGCTGTGTGCGCACGTGCGTATGTGTGCTATGAGGGGCTGCCATTGGGGTCTGCTTCTCCCCCTGTGTGAGTATTGATTACACTGTGGATTTATTGCAATGCAATTTGTGTGTGCGTGTATGTGTCTGTCTATATGTCTACAGACACCGAGCACACCAGTGTGTCATTGAGAACTGTGACAACAGAGGCAGCGGCCAGGAGTGTCTCAACCTCCAGTAACCAGCGGAAACAGCAGCAGATCCAGTCTTTCACCCAGTCTCCCCCACAAACTGAGCCCCAGCCATACTTCAAACCTCACCAGCACTTCACCCAGTCTCCCCCACAAACTGAGCCCCAGCCATACTCCAAACCTCACCAGCACTTCACCCAGGAACCTCCAGCCCAGTCCCAGCCCAAGCCCCAGGAAAGGGAGAGGAGCTTCACCCAGGAACCTCCAGCCCAATCCCAGCCCAAGCCCCAGGAAAGGGAGAGGAGCTTCACCCAGCCACTACCCAAGCCTTACTCTCAGCTAATCCCTCACACTCAATCCAGACCCCAGTCCTTATCCCAGCCTCCTCCTCCCCAGACCGCCCCCCAGACTCTGCCCAAGCCCACGTCCTTCCCTCAGCCGCTGGTCAAGTCTCAGTCCCTGCCTCTGGACCACAGTGGCCACATCACAGGACACAGTGTCTCCGACCTCCTCTCCCCCAGCGAAACAGAACTCTCAGAGATGTCCTCCAAACAGATGTCCATCAAAGAAAGGTTAGTCTGTGCCTGGGTTTCTGTGATTGGGTAACAATTCCAACTGTAGTTCAAATGGGGGTGGTTACATGGCAGGATGTTGTACTGTACGTACGTTTCCAGAAATACTGGTTGGAGGATTCCAAATGTCCTGCTTATTCCCTTCTGATGCCGGGAATCTTCCAACCATCATTTCTATACTTATGGGAAATTTTGTAATTGTCTGAATGGGCTCTCTGTTGTGAAAGATGCAGGTATTATTCAGGCGACATAGCGGCTTGCCAAAGATTTCAACTTGATTCGCCTTGTTGTCTGTGTTAAAAACGTGACGATGTAAAGAATATGAGACAGAATGAGGCGGTGGTGAATGAGCCCCTGCCTGCATCCCAAATGGTAGTCTATTCCCTACATAGTGCACTAGTTTCATACGGCTCTGGTGAAAAGCAGGGCACCATATAGGGAATAGGCAGCCATTTGGGGCACCCTCAGAGTCCCCCTGTATCCTTGTGGGATCTAAGTTTCTGACTCTCTTTGAGGTGAAAGTGATTTATTTCTGGCCACTGAGCATTTTCCCTCTTTGTTCCTGGAGAGAGGAGAGGTAGGAGACGGAGATCTAGACATCCTTAGGTTGTGTCCCAGTGTCCCAAATGGCACCCGTGTTCTGTTCCCTATATATTGCACTACTTATGACCTGACTGCATCCCAAATCCCACTCTGCCAACCCCCTACCCCCCAAAATAAGTAGTGAACTATAAATGGAATAGGGTGCCATTTGGGGTGCATCCTTAGAGATTAAAAGCTGTTTCAGTAGATTTAGCTACTGTTCATCAGTACTGCTCTCATCTTGGCCCTGTCAGACTGTTAGTAGCTCGGTTTCCATGCAATTGGCAACAGATTTTCATGTGAATATTCAAAAAAGAAAATATGTGCATTTTCCCACCAGTGGTGTATTTCCACCAAACAGACTTGTTGTGTATAGAAGTGCATGATGATGTAGTTCATGCAAAATGTACTGTTTAGCTTAACATTTCATGTACCTATGTGTCCTGTCTCTGTCCGGCCGGCCCTGCTGAAGAAAAGTGGTGAGGATGTTAACCTCTCTCTCTCTTCCTTTATTTCCTTCTCTCTCCCAGGCTGGCCCTGTTGAAGAAGAGTGGTGAGGATGTTAACCTCTC
Source organism: Oncorhynchus keta (assembly GCF_023373465.1). Lineage (NCBI taxonomy): Eukaryota > Metazoa > Chordata > Actinopteri > Salmoniformes > Salmonidae > Oncorhynchus > Oncorhynchus keta. The sequence goes on along the minus strand of NC_068435.1, from coordinate 40,791,656 downwards.
TCTCTCTTCCTTTCTTTCCTTCTCTCTCCCAGGCTGGCCCTGCTGAAGAAGAGTGGTGAGGAGGTTAACCTCTCTCTCTCTCTTCCTTTATTTCCTTCTCTCTCCCAGGCTGGCCCTGCTGAAGAAGAGTGGTGAGGATGTTAACCTCTCTCTCTCTTCCTTTCTTTCCTTCTCTCTCCCAGGCTGGCCCTGCTGAAGAAGAGTGGTGAGGATGTTAACCTCTCTCTCTCTTCCTTTCTTTCCTTCTCTCTCCCAGGCTGGCCCTGCTGAAGAAGAGTGGTGAGGAGGTTAACCTCTCTCTCTCTTCCTTTATTTCCTTCTCTCTCCCAGGCTGGCCCTGTTGAAGAAGAGTGGTGATGAGGTTAACCTCTCTCTCTCTTCCTTTCTTTCCTTCTCTCTCCCAGGCTGGCCCTGTTGAAGAAGAGTGGTGAGGAGGTTAACCTCTCTCTCTCTTCCTTTCTTTCCTTCTCTCTCCCAGGCTGGCCCTGTTGAAGAAGAGTGGTGAAGAGGTTAACCTCTCTCTCTCTCTCTCTCTCTTCCTTTCTTTCCTTCTCTCGCCCAGGCTGGCCCTGTTGAAGAAGAGTGGTGAGGAGGTTAACCTCTCTCTCTCTCTTCCTTTCTTTCCTTCTCTCTCCCAGGCTGGCCCTGCTGAAGAAGAGTGGTGAAGAGGTTAACCTCTCTCTCTCTCTTCCTTTCTTTCCTTCTCTCTCCGAGGCTGGCCCTGTTGAAGAAGAGTGGTGAGGAGGTTAACCTCTCTCTCTCTCTTCCTTTCTTTCCTTCTCTCGCCCAGGCTGGCCCTGCTAAAGAAGAGTGGTGAAGAGGACTGGAGGAACAGGATCAATAAGAAGCAGGAAGTGGTAAAGGTGGCTGTGACTGAGAGACACTCCACAGTACAAGGACAGGGATGGGAGGCAGAGCAGACCTACAAGAAGAAGGTGAGACTACACACAGCTGGACCTCCAAATTGAATCTTGAAAGAGAAGCCACATTTTGGGCTCAGAGAGATACGAACAAAAACACTCGGTTGGAGATTCACTGTACTGCACCATAGCTACAACAGTACAACAAGCAGCATCCCCACACACCTCACAAAATGTCTATTGAGATCATATGATAATGAATGAAATGTGTTTCAACAACCCATCATTACTCTACCCGTCACCCATGCAGTACTAAATGAGCTGGATTTAGATGCATTCAACTTTGTTTAAGTTAAAAGATGCACTCTCAGACGTTTTGTTAATGAAAGTGATGCTCACCTTCCAAAAGTGGTCCCTGTTTTTTTGTGCACAGCGTCATCCGTTTCGTGACACGCTACACGTTTGTTGTGCTTACCGATTTTTAGTAGTCTCATGAGGGCACTCTTCCTGGTTGCCATTTTAAAGGGGCCTCTCGTGGTCTTTATGTGAGGGTGCCTTTCATTTCCCCCTTGCCATTCATCAGCCCCATCTGCTCCAGTGAGAGATCAGCTCAGCTTAGTGGGCTGGTGCCCCCTTTATTATTTATTGGTTCCCTATTGTGCCCTTCTTTTGACCATAGTTTGACCATAGCCCTAGGGGCCTTGATCAAAAGAAGTGCACTATATAGGGAATAGGGTGCTATTTGGGACCAGTGCCTGGGGCCAACACAGCCCTGCATGGAACATATGGGCCAGTCTCCCTGTGGAATTCGCAATCTGGGGCCTTGGAGAAATCTCTTTTCTACTTTAGACTGGGACAAGAGCAAGTCAAAAATTGCTCACTCTGATTGAAGATTGAGTTTCACTTAAACTAGTGCTAATGCCACCAATATGTAATTTGACAATATGGTTACAGAATGGCATGTGATTATATGTATTGTTTAATGTACAGTCTTTTTACTGTACAGTTTTACGTTTAATTAATTAATTAGTCTACTATATGCCACTTCACAATAATTCTGGTTTAACTGAGCATATTCAGTTCAGATTATATCTAACAGAGACACGGATTTCTTGTAATAATTCTGGTTTAACTGAGCATATTCAGTTCAGATTATATCTAACAGAGACACGGACTTCTTGTAATAATTCTGGTTTAACTGAGCATATTCAGTTCAGATTATATCTAACAGAGACACGGACTTCTTGTAATAATTCTGGTTTAACTGAGCATATTCAGTTCAGATTATATCTAAAACAGAGACACGGAATTCTTGTAATAATTCTGGTTTAACTGAGCATATTCAGTTCAGATTCTATCTAAAACAGAGACACGGAATTCTTGTAATAATTCTGGTTTAACTGAGCATATTCAGTTCAGATTCTATCTAAAACAGAGACACGGAATTCTTGTAATAATTCTGGTTTAACTGAGCATATTCAGTTCAGATTAGATCTAAAACAGAGACACGGACTTCTTGTAATAATTGAATCGCCCCTCCTTTCTGTTAATGATGCACCCCATTGTGCTGTAATCTGGGTCAAATCCTGTCTGTTTGTGTACTTAATACTTCATGTTAAATCCTCCCGTTGATCACACTTCTTCTAAGCCTCATGTTACAGTAGCAACAGTAATGGGTTGAGGCTAGGGTTGTAATTGAAAGATTTTGGGCACTGGCCAGTTTGGCTAGCAGACCACAATTTATACTAGCCAAAGTGACATTCTACCAGCCAAGATTCCAAAATACATGTCACGCAATACTTGATAAGACAACAGTTCTGTCTTGTTTGGCACATTTTCTACTAGGCTATAGCCTAGAACTAGCCTTCTCCCTTTGAACGTGTTCTGTGTTTCCCCTGTCTTCAGGAGGAAGGGATGGTTATTGATGAGTTCGCTGCTGTCACTGTGTCTGACCAGCTGTGGGTAAGGCCTGACGACGATGCTGTGCCCCAGTGCCAACGGTGGTCCACTGAGCTCTGTGTGTGACCTGCTGCTTCTTTGACTCGTCTGTTCTGTTCTGTTGTTCACTGCTGTTCAGTGTTGCTGTGGTCTGATGAGGGTTGAACGTTCCCCAAATTCCCAGGTTTTTCCAGAAATCCCAACTGAAGAATTCCCAGATTTTCCTACTTATTCCCTCCTTGGAAAACCTGGAAATTTTGGCTAAATGACCAGAAATGTGCTACTCTAGTTGTTCACTACTCTTCAGTGTTGTTGTTCACTACTCTTCAGTGTTGCCGTTCACTACTCTTCAGTTGCTGTGGTCGGATGCTATCCAACCTCTGATGGCTGTGTTAGGGGATGCTGGTGATGGACTTGACTCCGAAGTCAACATAGCCACGCTACAGTGTTCAGAGACGCGCTGCGTTTGTTGCTACGTTGCTGCCAGTCACTGCTTGTTTTCCTGCCTCAAAATGTTTGCCTTTTGAACTGCGCACTGCATCGTAGTGATAGAGAGCCATTCATCATACGGTGGTTCTTCCTTTCAACGTTTTGAGGTTCTGCCGCAACCGCTTGTGGTAAATTGCGACATTCCGGCAACTATGGCTGGCTCTTCAATAACGTGCCATAGAACTCTGCGGCACCCCGCAGGCTGTGCTGCAGTACGCCACGACTTGTAAAGGAAGGACCACTGTAAGTCAGTAGTGACAGAACAATTGGCCTCTCTTCATGATTGTGTCACTGAGGCCGTCGTCGCTGGCTTGTCGTAGACCAGGGTTTCCCTTATTCGGTTCTGGGGTCCCGCCTGTGTCTACGTTTTCGTTTTTTTTTTGCCCTATAGCGCCCCACAGCTGATTCAAATAATCAAAGCATGATGAGTTGGTTATTTGAATCAGCTGCGTGATGGGTATTAGCTACAGCAGCTGCTATGTGCATGGCCAAGTTACCGATGAATTCGTATTCAAGCACCTCTGTATATGTTCATGATTAAACACTTAACACTTGCACGCCAGTGGCGGCTGGTGGGACTTTGAATCCGAGGACGGGCTCACAGTAATGGATGGAAGGGAATCAAACACATCAAAGACATTGTTGCCATGAGTCGGATACTGTTCCATGTTTTCCATTCCAGCCATTGCTATGAGCCGTCCTCCCCTCACCAGACTCCTCTGTTGCATGTCTTTGCATTACATGTGAAGTGTGTGGATGTGAGGGGCTCAGGCGATGGTCCTCTGGAGAAGTTGTTTCTCTTTTAAAGGGGAAAATACACTGTGAACCAGATAGAAGTTTGACTGGGGAACGCCGGCTCAGCCTGCTGCAGCCATGGAAACATCATCATGACTTCAGACTTGATTTATCCAAAATAATCTCTGTGAGTTGTCCCTCAGTGGCTCTCAGTATCTCGCTCTGGGTCTCTTTGTCACAATTATCATTTCTGGTTTGGAATGGTCTCTCTGCTTTGCATCCTTTCTCCAGTAGCTTTGGGGCGGTATCCAGATTTACATACCTTCAAAATACCCCGGTATACGGTATGATCATATACCTGGTAGCCCAACCCTACTCTCTATAGCATTCCTCTGTATATGTCTGCCTGATTGTAACTTTCTTCCCTATCCCTCTCCATTTCCTCCCTCCACATCTCTTCTCCTCTTATCCACGTATCCAATCACCTCTGTCCTTAGGAGCCTGTCTTTTCCTCCACATATTTTCCTCCAATCTCCCTTGGCCATAAGTGCCAAGTTATTGACCTTCATAGTCAGGTAAGAACACGCACCGGACCTGCCATGTTTCACTGTTCTGCCTGTACTGGAAGCTTGGGTTGTGTCTCAAATTGCACCCCATTCCTTATGTAGTGCACTACTTTTGACCAGGGCACATAATAGGGCTCTGGTCACCTATCCCGTGTTTAGGAAACTACTTTTGACCAGAATCCTATGGGGCCTGGTCGAAAGTAGGGTATTATATAGGGATTAGGGTGTCATTTAAGACTCAGCCATTATCTCTGCATGCATGTCATTGAAAGGGCTGTCTTTTCCCTGTCCACTAAAATCTCATATGGTTACGTTAATAGTTATTAACCCCTCCCCCTATTGCTACTTATCTTCCTGTACTCTGTCTTTTTGTTTGGTGTGTATGAGTAGTATTACACTTCTATGGGATAGTCCTGCAAAGACAAAGCTACTGTACTTTGTTGCTATCATTTCCAAGGTTTTGTGGTTCTGTCCTCATATAATCAGAGCAGTTGTGGCTGGTGTCACTTTAAGTCGGAGGATGGACTCATTGTAATGGCTGGAACGGCATGGTTTTTACGCGTTTGATACAATTCCAGCCTAATGTCTATGACTCATCCTCCGTTCACCAGCCACCACTGATTTCTACTTTTTTTTGTTTTGGTTCTCACATTATCAGAGTGGTACAGTGACCTTCAGTGGTGTAGTGGAGGGTAAACACTGTTTACGCACCTTTTTTAGTTTGCGTGAGCATTTACCCACCTTTTACCCACCTACTTTAGTCACAACGAACGGTGATCGACGTTATACTAACACATCACTGGTGACCTTACTGTACAGCATTTAACACTATGTGAAACCCTGTACTAACCAGTAGGTAACAGTGTGTAACTGTGTGTGTTCAGAGGATGGGAGAGGAGATGGAGAACCAGGCTCAGATGTCCATAGAGGAGAGGAAGCAGATGATCTCAACACGGGAGGAGTCCTGGGTGTCTAAAGGCAAGGGGGTGGCCAACGACTCCACCCAGTACACTGTGGCTGCACGCATGGTCAAGAAAGGTTAGTACACTGTGGCTGCACGCATGGTCAAGAAAGGTTAGTACACTGTGGCTGCACGCATGGTCAAGAAAGGTTAGTACACTGTGGCTGCACGCATGGTCAAGAAAGGTTAGTACACTGTGGCTGCACGCATGGTCAAGAAAGGTTAGTACACTGTGGCTGCACGCATGGTCAAGAAAGGTTAGTACACTGTGGCTGCACGCATGGTCAAGAAAGGTTAGTACACTGTGGCTGCATGGTCAAGAAAGGTTAGTACACTGTGGCTGCACGCATGGTCAAGAAAGGTTAGTACACTGTGGCTGCACGCATGGTCAAGAAAGGTTAGTACACTGTGGCTGCACGCATGGTCAAGAAAGGTTAGTACACTGTGGCTGCACGCATGGTCAAGAAAGGTTAGTACACTGTGGCTGCACGCATGGTCAAGAAAGGTTAGTACACTGTGGCTGCACGCATGGTCAAGAAAGGTTAGTACACTGTGGCTGCACGCATGGTCAAGAAAGGTCAGAGCACGGCCCACTGATGGTCAGCTGTTCGTGCACACAAAATATGTTCTTGAGGCAAGCCGAAGTTCGTAAACCAAAGTCTACACACCTTTGTCGGTGATTGGGCAACAGTAGGGATTCTTCAATTAAGTGTAGGTTGTCATTGTCAACGATAGACGACTCGTTTTCATGTAATTTCTTTTTCACTTGAGAAATACTGCACCAAACATCCTAGTTAGATGTAAAATTGCACGTCTAAGATCTCCTGGGCAAAAACGTCTAAATTAATGACAGATTTCTGGAGTTATCTTAGATTAAAGCTGTGTATTTTGAGGAAGTTTATTCTGGCTATGGTGTCTCAAGGTGGACAAACAGTACTATTGCAGCTTTTTTCTCGTTTTTCAAGTGAAGGTCGAAGGTATGCTAGTGTAACCGATGTGATATGGCTAGCTAGTTAGCGGCGGTGCGCGCTAATAGCGTTTCGATCGGTGACGTCACTCGCTTTGAGACCTTGAAGTAGTGGTTCCCCTTGCTCTTCAAGGTCCGCGGCATTTGTGGAGCGATGGGTAACGATGCCTTGTGGGTGACTGTTGATGTGTGCAGAGGGTCCCTGATTCGAGGGGCGAGGGGACGGACTAAAGTTATACTGTTACACGAGCACACCTGTTTGTTTTGCCTAGTGGAGTTCGGCTAGGAGCCAGCCAAACCAAAGCGTGTGCAAGTCCACTGAGGCTACCCAACTACATCAATTTTTTAAAATGATAATATCAATATCAAAACGATTTATTTCACAAGGGGAATTACAAGGCAGGATGGCAGATATATAAACACCATACATAACAACGTATGAGCTGATCACAACAACTACACACCAATAGATATTAAACGAGACGGTTTCTTTTAGAAAACCAAATCTCTATTTTTGATGTAAATGGCTGTCACGTTCTGACCTTTATTTCCTTTGTTTTGTCATTATGTAGTATGGTCAGGGCGTGAGTTGGGTGGGCAGTCTATGTTTGTTTTTCTATGTTTTGGGGTATTTCTATGTTTCGGCCTAGTATGGTTCTCAATCAGAGGCAGGTGTCATTAGTTGTCTCTGATTGAGAATCATACTAAGGTCGCCTGGGTTTCACTGTGTGTTTGTGGGTGATTGTTCCTGTCTCTGTCTTTGCACCAGATAGGACTGTTTAGGCTTTCCATGTGTATTGTTTTGTAGTGTTCATGTGTACATTTACGTATTAAAAGAACCATGGACACTTACCACGCCGCATATTGGTCCTCTGATCCTTTTCGCCTCTCCTCTTCGGAAGAAGAGGAGGAAATCCCTGACAATGGCATGTTCTAGAAGGGTTCAGACACCTTTTTTTCCACGTTTCTCATCCTCGTTGTGCAAGTATGGGGCCACAAAAACATGATCAAAGGCTCTAAAAACATTACTTTTAGAAATGGCAAATCTCTCAGTATTAGTGATGCAGATCTTTAAATGTTGTACACATGAAATTGTGCCCTTTCTAACTTTATCTGCAAGGTTCTATTCAATTTTGTTGAAACTTGAGTGATACCTCTCTGTCCATTCTACAGGTAACTGACAAAATAAAGGAAAACTTGAGAAAATTAGGGATTCAAAGAATATTGAAAGCAGGTGCTTCCACACAGGAAGTTCCAGACATTTGTACAATATATGCCAAGGTGCATTGAAGCTGTTCTGTCTCGTGGTGCCCCAAAGCCCTATTAAGACACTTTATGTTGGTGTTTCCTTTATTTTGGCAGTTACCTGTAGCAGCAGGCTACACGGAGAATGGCACAGCTGGATAGGGGAAACTGCTCGATTCGCACAAAAGTAGTGAATATAACGTTGCGGATAAAGTTCAGAATGACACAACTTAATTTGTACAACATCTAAAGACCTGCATCACTATGCTGAGATCTTTGCTATTTCTAAAAAGATGTTTTGTGATTTTTTGTGTTTTTTTCAGGGCCCCCATATTGCACCAAAAAGGATGAGAAAGTGATTTGCTGTTTGGAGTAAGATTATAAAAGCAAGTGAAATCACAAGAAAGGTTTCTGGACCCTAGAGGATAGTATGATTTTCTTTCCTCTCAAGAGTGTGTGTGTGTGGTTGTGTTTGCAGGTCTGGCAGCCTCCTCAGCCATCAGCCCCATCCTGTCTCCTGTCTCCACCAAACTCAAGAGCAACGTGCCTGTCATCAAACCGCAGGAGGGTCAGTCATACACTTAATGACAGATGCAATGTAGGATTGCAGAATTCCAATGACTTTCCCCAAATTGTTCTGAAGTTCTGGTCGGAGGATACATGGATTTCCTGCTGATTTCCTCCTGATTGAAGGAATCTTCCAACCCACATTTGGAGAACGTTACCAGAATTGTTTAACCCTACTCACAATCCTACGAAAACATACAATCACAACATGACCATACGATATCTGTCAGGAACATTTGTAACTCTGTTGTCTGATCTGATGTTTTATCCACCAGAAACTGAAGCCAGACCAGAGATGAACTTGGAGTCGGATAAAAAGCTGGATAAATTGGAGACATTTTTGGGACGTCTGAACAGTAAAGGTCGGTGCTAATAGTTTATCAGTTGCCTCTACCCATTCCATCAAATGCTTTTCAATGGCGTAACTGGCTAAAGATGTTTCAAGGGTGTGGGCTTGTGAAGAAGGAAGCTATCCTGTTAATTAAGCATCGTAAAGTCTGTTACAGTAGTCATTTACAGTAGTGATTGGACTTTTACTGTGTTTCCCCCTAGTGGCAGGTCTTCAGAAGACCACTCTGACCGTGACAGAGAAGGCTGTGAAGGAGGTGATGAGGATGGACGATGAGATCTTCTCCAAGTTCTACCGTCCCGTGTCTGACTTCCCACGCATGCCCAGCAGGATCGAGATCGACGAAGACTTTGATGCCATCTTCGGCACTCAGGCGCCCAAGTAAGCAAATCATTTACCAAATAATGATGTCTTTGCTCTAGGGTTGCAACATTCTGTTAACTTTCCCAAACATTTTCCAGAAATCCTGGTTGGAATATTCCTGGAATCAGGAGGAATTCTGGAGTTACAGGATTTCCTACTTTGGTTGGAGCAGACATGTGGCATTTGGTGTAGCTCCATTGCATGGAGTTTCACTACATCTACATGTCCTCTCTGCCCCTCTTCCTGTCCCTTTCTCCCTCGCCCCCTCTCTTCCTGACCTCTGTCCCTCCCTATGCAGGTTGACCTCAGCCATAGCGCAGCACAAACGAGCAGTGAGACCGTCTAGGAACGTCCAGTCGTCTAAGAACCCTCTGAAGATGCTGGCGGCCAGGGAGGACATCAGACACGAGTACACTGAGCAGAGACTCAACATCGGCCTCATAGAGAGCAAGAGGATCAAGGATGAGAAGAGTGAGTGTGAGTGTGAGTGTGAGTGAGTGTGTGTGTGCGTGTTTCACACAGAGTGTCTAGCCCTCACACGCTCCTTGTCCTGTGAGTTGTAGTGAATAAGACTTCGGAGTACTCGGACGCGGCCCTAGCTGGACTGGCCAGTAAGGAGAACTTCAGCAATGTGAGTCTGAGGAGCGTCAACATCTCAGAGCAGATGTCCAACAACAGCGCTGTGCCGTACAAGAATGTCATGCTGATGCAGGTCAAAGGTGAGATGCCTACTGCGTTACTGAGCTTTATTCATTAGTGCACATTGCTTCAAAATGTTGACACAGTAACTCCCTGTTTCTGTCAGTTTTCTTTTCGTTTCATTCCTAATGAATATGACCTAGATGTGTCTTTAGTATCTTTCCCTTTCATTTTGGGATTGAGGCACATAGCTTGATCCACAGTACAGATAGCATGGGATATATTCTCATCGCATCCCACTTTTAACGTCTTAAAACGTCTGACAAACTTTGGTTTTGAGGTGAGCTGTATCACTTCAAGACCAGCATTTATTTTGACATTGACCAATGTCATAGGAAAATATGACCAGGACAGAGAATATTCCACAGCCAGGTAGTTTCTGAATGAAGACAGGTGAGGACAGGTAAAGAGAACAAATGAAGTTGTTCCTGGAGAACTCTGCGTCATTGAAGTAGCCTGTTGCACCCAAACGGCACCCTATTCCCTTCATAGTTCAGTTCTTTTTACCTCTGCCTATATGGCTCTGGTCAAAAGTACTTCACTTTTAGGAAATAGGATGCCATTTGAGACGCAGTCGGGGTCCTGTGTTGTCTGCTAACCTCTGCGTGTGTGTGTGTGTGTGTGTGTGTGTGTGTGTGTGTGTGTGTGTGTGTGTGTGTGTGTGTGTGTGTGTGTGTGTGTGTGTGTGTGTGTGTGTGTGTGTGTGTGTGTGTGTGTGTGTGTGTGTGTTCAAACTGCTAGAGAGCACAAGATATTAGGGCCAGTCATGCAAAGAGGAAAGATAAGGAGGAAATGGATTAGAGTTGGAAAGAGAGGGTCATGTTGGCATAGTTAAACATGTGGTTGCACACACACTCTCACACCAAATCAAGAATGTGATTTCCTGTGCAGATGTGACCGTGTCCACTTTCTAGACTAAAATAATCAAGCCCAGAATAGCAGAGTTGCTCGGATCATGACAGAGAAAGAATTGTATCCTGAGCCTCAGGTTGGTTGATTTTTTTTTACCCTATTCCCTATATACTGTAGTGCACTACTTTTGATCAGAGCCCTATGGGCCCTTATTCCCTTGAAGCTTTTGTCAGGGAATATGGTGCCATGTAGTGCACTACTGTATATTGGGAATAGGGTGCCATTTCAGACACAATCTCACCCTCTCTGATCTACCCAGGCCGCCGCCACGTCCAGACCAGACTAGTGGAGCCCAGAGCCTCGACCCTGAACAGTGGCGACTGCTTCCTCCTGGTTACTCCTCAACACTGCTTTGTTTGGATGGGAGAGTTTGCTAATGTCATCGAGAAAGCCAAAGTGAGTCCCTGTTTCCTGACTATGTGTATGTCTGTGTGTCTGTATGTCTGTGTGTGTGTATGTCTGTGTGTTTGTGTGCGTGGGCATGACTGTGTGAGATGGGCGAGAAAGCCAAAGTGAGTCCTCGTCTCTCCAACTGCGTCAGTGTTGAAAAACGACTTCCAGGATTAGGGAAATGTTGTGTGTGTTAATCCCAGTCCTCTAGGGTTGGGTTAGCTATAATTTGTGATTTAAAAGCTTGGGGGTTATTTTAGGGTGCAGGCCAATGTGGAATGGCCTTTCATGTCTCCCACACAGGCAACAGCTGGTGATGTGTTGTTGTGTTTGTCTGTTGAAGTAGACATATGTTCTGTGATATCCTATTGGCCCTGGTCAAAAGTAGTGCAGTTCAATGGAAATAGGGATTCAGCCACGGACACACCGTTCATTTGTGCTGTTCTCTCGTTGTCGAAGTGAGAGCTGCCCCATCTGTTCCTACAGCAGCTCCCATTCCCCATGGAAAGTGTCCTGCTTGTGTTTCAAACACACAGTGACTTTAGCTTGACTCCCCTAGGCTACATAGTTTTTTTTTTCAACCCTGATATTTATTATACTAGCTACAGTATTTTGAACTGATATGAACTTGGGTATCATTAGGCAGGCATCGAACGACAGTGCGCCCACAGTTAGAGCATGGAGACCCTTGATCTCTCAAGGTGAACAATGCCTCATCATTATAACATAAAATACTACTCGTAGGACAAAACTAGCAGGCTCTGACATTGGCCTTTGCGAGTAAATCTAATGCTGACCTAAGCCCCTTTCAGGGCTGACAGGGCTGGTACTGTACTGTGTGTACAGTATTGCCATGTACAGTGTATGTATTTCCGTCAGTGACATTTTCTCTGTTGTTGTGTGTATCTCTCTCGTTACTGTAGGCTTCTGAGCTGGCATTGTTCATCCAGACTAAGAAGGATCTGGGCTGCAGAGCGAGCCAGATCCAGACCATCGAGGAGGGGGTCAACCCCCAGAGCCCTGCGGCCACAGAGTTCTGGAAGATCCTGAGAGGAGAGCAAACCTACCAGTGTAAGCAACAGCATCCGAGGCCATGGCCGTGTCACAATTCTCCACCTCCAAAAATGTGTACTTGCACACTTTGATTTGAAAAGCACATGGAGTTTCTACCATGATGGGAAGTGTGCAAGTTGCACACTTTGGGAAAGGGTGGAGAATTGGGTCCTAAGTTCATTGAAAAGATGTAGCTACAAGTCATCAGAAGCCTTTATCGTGATATGTAATGTGTGTGTGTGTGTGTGTGTGTGTGTGTGTGTGTGTGTGTGTGTGTGTGTGTGTGTCCTCCTACAGCTGCCGGGCCACCGGAGGAGGATGAGCTGTTTGAGAGTGCCATAGTGGAGACAAACTGCATCTTCCGTCTGCTGGACGACAAGCTGGTTCCTGATGACGACCAGTGGGGGAAGGTTCCTCACAGCACACTGCTGGAGTCCAAAGAGGTACGTGATTGGTCAAGTAAGGCATGTGATATATCAGAAATGATGTCATCGAATGATCGTCAACCGAAAATATTGTCTGATAATTAGAAAATAGTGTATATGGGTTTTATACACATTTTCTGTATAAATAGCCTCTAAAATATGTAAACTGTCATGTTTTAATTTGAGTTTCCTTGGAAAGCTGTGAGTGCTCTTGTATGATACAACATCACTACTTGTTGCATGTAGAACTTGTCTAAGTCCCGTCATCAGCTGATTTCAGCCAGTGGCTGTGGATTGACTGCATTGTTTTAATTAAGGGAATCCTTCCTCTAAAACTGGCTGGCTCACTAGATAACAAACATACAGTGCAGATAAATGATTCAACTTCATTATTTTAGACATTATCTTATCACATCACTGGCAAACCATGGTTGACCAACGCCCTGACCAAAATGGCTGATCTTTATCCTATCATAAGAAGGTTAATGTCCATGCTAGTATTGTAATTCCTAAATCTATGGTCCTAACCATGGAGATCCTATTAAATTCATTCCCAATTCTATGGTCCTAACTCTCTAAATATATGGCTCTGGTTTCCGTGTGTTGGATGTAGTTTGACTCCGTTCCATTACTTCCATTCCAGCCATTACAATGAGCCCGTCCTCCTATAGCTCCTCCCACCACCCTCCTCTGCTATCAATGAACTTCATATTATTGCAACCAAATGTTTACCGGAATTGCCATCATTGTGCCCTAGCTGTTGCTCTGTGCCCATTCCGATGCCACACTGGCACACTGTTGTTTTTGTGCCCCCTGCAGGTGTTGGTGTTTGACTTTGGCAGTGAGGTGTATGTGTGGCACGGTAAGGAGGTGACTTTGGCCCAGAGGAAAGTAGCCTTCCAGCTGGCTAAACACCTGTGGAATGGAACCTTTGACTACACCTGCTGTGACATCAACCCTCTAGACCCTGGAGGATGCAATACACTCATACCCAGGCAGGCAACCAACACACAAACGCGCAGGCTCTCTCTCCCTCTCACACACACACACACACACACACACACACACACACACACACACACACACACACACACACACACACACACAAATCATCACCTCAGGGACTGTTTGTCCTAGATTTTCTTTAGTATAGGCTAAAGCCTGTGCTCTCACTCTCTTGTTCTGTGCGTGCGTGCGTGTGTGTGTGTGTGTGTCTACAGGAAGGGCCAGGGGCGTCCTGACTGGGCCATATTCGGCAGGCTGACCGAGCACAATGAGACTACCCTGTTCAAAGAGAAGTTCCTGGACTGGGCAGACACTAAGAAACCACAACCAAAGAACACCAATGAGCAAGTCAGTGAGCAGAAGGTATGTCCTCCTGACTCTCTCCTCCTCTCTCTCATTCCTGATCGTTCTCTTTCTCGCTCCCTTTGTCTCTCTTTCTCTCTTTCGCTCTGTCTACCCTTCTTTCTCTCTGCCTTCTCTCTCTCTATCCCTTTCATACTTCTTTCGCTATCTGTTTTCATCAGACCCCATGTGCCAAGAGTTTTCTGAATGACACTCTCTCTCTCTCTCTCTCTCTCTTCACCCCTTCCTATCTCCTTATCTCTTTCTCTCTCTCTCTTCACCCCTTCCTATCTCCTTATCTCTTTCTCTCTCAGGAGACGCCGGGGCGGGAGTGCAGGCCGTATGATGCAGCATTGATGCTGCCTGTACTCCAGACAGCAGTCAGCACTGTGCTGGATGGGATGAACGTGGGCCGAGGCCACGGCTCTATAGAAGGAGAGGACAGGATGAGGACTCTAGAGATCAGCACGGTGTCGGTGGATGTCTGGCACATCCTGGAGTTTGACTACAGGTCAGTGTCCCCCAAAAATCAATTAACTTGATTTGACATATTTTAAATTACGTATAGAGCTACCTCGGCCATTAGAGTACAACAATACGCACATTAAAATGATCCAGGATTAAAAGCACAATAAAGTCTACCACAATTTCTATTGTTGTCCTTACTATTTAAAGTGCAATGCACAGTGGGAAAATGCTACATAAATCAAATCGATATTCTTCTTATTTCAGCCGGCTACCCAAGCAGAGTATAGGCCAGTTCCATGAGGGGGACGCGTACGTTGTGAAGTGGAAGTACATGGTGAGCGCAGCAGTTGGGAGGAGGCAGAACCCGGAGCTGAGGAGCGCGGGCCCTGGCAAAGAAAAGTGTTGCTACTTCTTCTGGCAGGGACGGAACTCCACCGTGAGCGAGAAAGGAACGTCGGCACTGATGACAGTGGAGCTGGATGAGGAGAGAGGGGCACAGGTACTGTCAACCTGTAAATACTCAGGCTGCATCTCAAATGGCACCCTATTCCCTATATACTGCACTCCTTTTAAACTAAGCCCCCAGACCAGAGAGCACTATATAGAAAATACACTTTTGTAGTGCACTATATAGGGAAAAGGGTGTCATTTTGGATGGAGCCTAAATCCATGCATACATGTATCTACTGTCACTGATCTGAGAGCAGCCCTAGATGCATATGACCTGGGTGAGCGTTGTCCCTCTGTCTCTCCCCCAACAGGTCCAGGTACAGCAGGGGAAGGAGCTCCCTTGTTTCCTCCAGTGTTTCAACGGGGGGATGATCATACACTGTGGGAAGAGAGAGGAGGAAGAGGAGAACACACAGAGTAGGGATCTCTTCTGGTTAGCAGTGTGACGTCATAGCCCTCAGAAGAGTTGGTTATTAAGCAGTTAGATGCAGCTCTACTGTATTAGTAGGAGTGCTGTGGTGTGAATGGAGTTACACAATTCCAGGAACTTTCCCCAAATTCCCAGGTTTCCAAGAAATCCTGGTTGGAAAGTTACAGGAATTGTGCAACCATATTTGTGGATGTGTGCCATGTTAGAGGGGCTTCTGACTGTGTACCTGTGTGTCTGTGATCAGGAGCAGTAGTACCGGTGTATGTATCATACTGACCGTGTGTGTCCGTCTGTTACCAGCTGATTGGCGTCTGTACTGTGTGAGAGGGGAGGTCTCCTGACTGTTATTCTAATTTATTCCAGCTGAGTGGCGTCTGTACTGCGTGCGAGGGGATGTCCCTGTAGAGGGCCACCTCCTGGAGGTAGTGTGTCACTGCAGCAGCCTGCGCTCCAGGAGCTCCATGATCCTCCTGAATGTCAACAAGGCCCTCATTTACCTGTGGCACGGCTGCAAGGCCCAGCAACGCACTCGCCTGGTGGGCCTCACCACCGCACAGAGGGTCAAAGAACAGTGAGTCTCCGCCTTTAAATGGCACCATATTGCCAAAATAGTGCACTACTTCTGCCCAGGTCCTATTCTTTTTCTTGATAATTTACTATGCCAAGTAGTTGACCAGGAAAAACTCTTGTCCCTAGTCATGCAATGTGTAATATGGGATGTTTTTGCGTCCCAAATGGCACCCTACGCCCAATATAGTGTACTACTTTTGACAAGGGCCCATAGGGCACTTATTTGGGGAATAGAGTGCAATTTGGGGGACAACCTGTATATTGTATGTGGAGGATATGAACCGCGTGTTGTCTGTTAGATGTCCGTTGGAGGCGGGGCTCCATAGCAGCAGTAAGGTGACCATCACCGAGTGTGACGAGGGATCAGAGCCCACTGGATTCTGGGATGCGGTCGGTAGGAAAGACAGGAAGGCCTACGACTGTATGTTGCAAGGTACAGTATAGTACTGTCACACAATTGCAGTGAAATTCCTCATTCACAAGAGCGCTCCAGTTATTCATCATACTTCTCTGACTTACTCTCATTATGTGTTTGTTTCAGATCCGGGTAAATTTAACTTCACCCCTCGGCTGTTCCAGCTGAGCAGTTCTTCAGGGGAGTTTGTAGCCACAGAGTTCTACCATCCCTCCAGAGTTCCAGACTTGGTCAGCTCTCTGCCCTTCCTTCAGGAGGACCTGTACCAAGCCTCCCAGCCTGGTGAGTCCTATTACAATACAATACAGTACCATACAACACAACACAAATGCTGTATATCAGCCTTGGAAGGGGATTAGGTCTGTTTAAGGTTGATTTACTTGCAATCAAATGTCAGAGCCTGTTTGTTTGATTGTTCCCACCATTAGTACCGTAAAGTTAGGTCCACATTCAACTTGAGGAATCAACCGTCCCTCTGCTCTCACTGTGGCTTTACTATTGGACATAGTTGATCTAAAATGACTTTCTCTTCCTGTAGCGTTGTTCCTGGTGGATAACTTCCATGAGGTGTACCTGTGGCAGGGCTGGTGGCCCCAGGACAGCGAGAGCCCCGGCTCCGCCAGGATACGATGGGACATGGACAGGAAGTGCGCCATGGAAACGGTGCTGCGGTACTGCAGAGGTAGAATGTGATGATGTCATCTGTTTGACATCAGTGTGATATTACACTTTAAATACGATGTCATCTCTGACCTCTGGTATCTCTTGGTTCAATTTAAAGAAGGGCATACATGGTGTTTATCTTTCAAGACCATTGAGTTTCGTTGTACTGTTAACGTGCAAAGCTTTTCACTAAGGACATGTCTCTCTAGTTACGATTTGTTCCTGAAGTGTGTCCCAAATTGCATCCCATTCCATAAATAGTGCCCTAGTTTTGATGTCCTCGGGGCTATGGTCAAAAGTAGTACACTATATAGGGAATAGGGTGCCATTGGGGCCGCATCCTAAATGGGTTGACTTCCACCTATAGAGAAGAATGAGAAGAAGCCTCAGAAGTCGTACCTGATCCATGCTGGTCTGGAGCCTCTCACATTTACCAACATGTTTCCCAGCTGGGAGCACAGAGAGGACATCGCAGAGATCACTGAGAGGGTGGGTTATACGCCACACACAGTGACCTGACAGCCCCCTTGTACATTACACACACATACTCTGGCCATACACACACGTGTGCAGTGCTCTTATGTCCTTTTTCTTGGGACCATAACAGTGTGTGTGTGTATGTGTGTGTGTGTCAGGAGGCGGAGGTGTGTAACCAGATCATCCTGGTGGAAGATGTGCTGGCCAGGCTGTGCCAGAACACCTATCCCCTGGCTGAGCTGCTGGCACGTCCCCTACCTGGGGGTGTCGACCCCCTCCGCCTGGAGATCTACCTATCAGACCAGGACTTTGAAGTGAGTTTAAGTTCAATGTTTTTTTATTTGTCTAACTGCAAACCCTCTCTGAAATAGTTGATATTAACAGATTAAAGGAGTCCAGCTGCAGTTTGTATTAAATACACAATGTGGTGAGACCACCCCTCTCACCATTCAGCACCAACACACCCTGTGAGAAAAGTCAACCTTGATTTAAGACTAAATGGGTTGGTTTCCCAGACAAAGGTATAGTCCCAGACTAAAAAACTCATCTTAATTGGGAAAGCTTTTTGTCCAGGACTAGGCTAAATCTTTGTCTGGGAAATATTTCTGAAATGTTGTTTTGTTGAAATCAATGCATTGTAATCATATTGATATCTGATGCATGCAGTATGTCCATGTTAAACATAAACCAGTGTGTGTGTGTGTGTGTGTGTGTGTGTGTGTGTGTGTGTGTGTGTGTGTGTGTGTGTGTGCGTTCGTGTGGAGGTGTGTGTGATCCCCGCTGTGTGATGGATGAAAAGGTCAAAGGGATTTCCACAGATAAGAAGCTCAACACAAAAGCAGAACATATGAGAAGCAGCACCTTGCTTCCTAGCTGCGGCTTGGAATAAGAGCTGTATCTGGCCTCAAGTAGTGAACCATATAGGGACTAGGATGCCATTGGCCCAGTCAGTCACCCTCCATTTCACACATTACCTCAATCTGGGTGCACTCCTCTTCCCTCCCACCATTCAAGAAGAGAGAGGCCCTCTCCATTTGTGTTTATCTCTATTTACAGAATTCAACACACACACACACACACACACACACACACACACACACACACACACACACACACACACACACACACACACACACACACACACACACACACACACGAACAAACTGGAGGAGGACAGAGTGGTTGCAGTGTCGGAGCTCACTCTGTGTACTCAGGAAATGAGTTCTCGCTCTCCTTGGGCGTCAACTCCCCTCCTCAAATAGTGTGACCATGGTGACAATGAGGACAGAGGGCCCGGAGAGATGCTTGGTCTTTGGTCTGTAGCATGCCAATGGCACAGATAGCAAGCATTTCAGAGTGGTGATCTAGGATCAGTTTAGCCTTTTAGATCACAATGAATAAGATTACATGGACAGAGATCCTAGATCAGCACTCCTACCCTGAGATGGTTGATACCTACTGATGTAATTTGTGATTACGTTACCGTCATTACTTTCATGTCTAATAGCGCTGTAATAAACTCTTTAGTCCAGGCTAACTTCTCCTTTCACCTTTCAGGCTGGGTTCTAGGGGATTCAGGTAAGGTGAGTTATTTATGACGCAGACTATGATGAATGAGCACTGGTGATTATACTTGTCTTCAAGCACACGGCATCTTCACTCACTGTAATAACCTCTGACCCCGCTTGTTCACTCTTCTTTTCCCTCTTCCTCTGGGCTGTCCTGCTTGCCTTCTCCACCTGCACCCCTCCACTCCACCTGTCTTTTCTTTCTTTCTCCACAGCAAGGTGGAGAACAGTGGATCACTTCACGTCTTTGTAGCATGGGCTCAGGCGGTTTACTACAGTATTGGGGGAAAAAAAGGGTTCCAAAAGGGTTCTTCGATTGTCCCCATAGGAGAACCCTTTTTGGTTCCAGATGGAACTCTTTTCGATTCCATGTAGAACCCTCTGTGGAAAGGGTTTTTGCATGGAACCCAAAAGGGATCTAGCTGGAACGAAAAAGGGTTTTCCTGTGGGGACAATCGAAGAACCCTTTTAGTAACTTCTAATAGATCCTGTATTTCTAAGTGTGTGCTTCTCTGTAAAACGTATTTGACTTTGAACTTTGCTGAGGCCAGAGCATGATAATCAATGATGGTTCATTATTTGACATTGCATTGTTTTGAATTCAGCCAATGTGACTATATATTGACCACCCCGGGTGACATATTGAGTTTCTTCCTCTCTCACTCAGTGTAATAATTGGAGCTGTTTCTTTCCCCAATACAGAAAGCATTGGACATGAAGAGAGAGGAGTACGAAGGATTACCAGGGTGGAAGCAAGTGAACTTAAAGAAAGCCAAAGGACTGTTTTAGTGTAAAGCTAAGCTGATGAGGAGTGTGGAGAGAAATTAAATTCAGCAAGTCTTGGACGACAGTGGAAGTTGATAAAAATGCTGCTTTATTGTTTTAACCAACGTGTTTTTGGCTCCTAGCCTTCATCAGGTTGGTTGTGGAGAGAGAGAGAGAGGACACAGAGACTGTTGACATGGAGGCCACCAAGCTGTCCCCCTCAGCACTTCCTTCCGAGCGGTGTGACTGAAACCCAGTAGTGGCTGGTGGTACTTTAAAATCAGTGGCTCATAATTTCAATTGAATGGAATCATTGGAAAGGTTTCCAAGTGTTTGTTACAATTCCAGTCATTATTATGAGATATTCACCCCTCACCCATTTCCTCTGCTGAACACACTCTCAGGGGCAGCTTCTTTGAGTGGGTCACAGGGGAGGTGGGGGGGCTGGGGTAGAGGATCTGCGGAGGTGTGCTAGCGTCATGTAGCATATTATTTTTACCTTTTCAGTTATGTAACTATGTAGGAAAATGAAAATTATGCTAAGCACATTGTATGCGAGTGGCTTTATATCAGGTACTGTACAACGCAGGACCTGCACTCACTCTCTCTTTCTGCTTCAAACTGTACTACAAGTCTCCACTTATTATGACACCGCTCATGCCATATGAAGAGGAAATTCAGCAACTCTTCGAGGACAGTGGAAGTTGATAAAAAGGCTGGTTTATTGTTGAAATTGGTTGGTAGCCTTCATCAGGGTTTAACAGATAAAAGAACAATGGAGGGCAGGGTTTCATACCATGGACATACACACTGATGTGGTCTCTGGGTGTGATGTTTTAACTGTTGTGTGTGTTTGTGAAGTATTTAGAAGAATTTGTATTTATGTAAAACAAAAAAAAAGTCTGGTAGAAGGACAATGTATTCAACTTGAAAGTACTGTGTAATATCTGTCAGTAGGAGTGGGTTTTTGTTTCTTGTCAAAAGGTGTAAACATGTCAAGTATGTACCTTTTTTGTTTTGCGTTCTCAAATACGGTACCTGCCTGGGGCTGTCATAATGACATCTAACCTTTACAGGTACCTGAGAAATGACAAACAGTTGTATTTTTAAAGGCATGGAATTCTTTGTGAAAAACACTTGAATGTTGAATGTATAGTGCCTTGCTTTTGTGTACAGTTTATATACAGAAATTCTAGTCTGCATTTCGAAGACTTTCTTTGTGATAAAATAAATAGTAAATAAACAACAAATCCCCAAATCTAAGATTGATTGTTAGTTTGTATTCATTTGAGTGAATCTCAATTGTATTTTCTTGAATACACACATTCTCCCTCCACTTTTTCAAAATCACATTTGAGTAGAAGATCTGTGGTTCCTCCGCTCTGACCTTTTCCTGAAAACACATTGGAGGATGAGACGAAGAGAGGACGCAAGGAATCTAGGGGAGATTCTCAATTGGGGAAACAGTCGGTCCTCTCCTCGACTCTTCCGTCGTCCTCTCCTCTGTGACCCGGAAACCGATGTGGTCGAGTGGTAGGGGAGAGTGTCAATTCGTTAGTAGGTGAACAGGAGAGTATTCTTCCCTCCTCTATTAACTAGTTCAGCAGAGGATGCACAAAATAATCCTACTAGGACCTAAGCGCAGAAGTGAAGTCAAATCCACCACATCCCCTTTGAATCAGCTGTTTTTTCTCAGAAGAGGAAAGCATGCACACATTTAAAAACATTTTTTTTATATAAAATGTCTCGCACAACAAGCTAACACGTTACACTTTTATTTTGGGATTCCAACCCTGTAAACATAATTTGCCTGATGATATGCGAGAGTCTCATTTTTCTGTTTCCATGTTCCCTCTCCTCGCCACCTCTGGAGCAAAACCAACAGATTCTCCCTAGGAAATACAATTGAGATTCACTCTAAAACTTGCTTGACTTTGTAGCGGTTTGTCTTATGCTCAGCAGATGGTGCTCTTTGTCCTAACATCCCTTAAAGTCCCATGCAGTCTTATTTTTAAATGATCTCCGTATGTCTAATAAATCCCTGTGTATGTTTCTTTTATGAAAATAACTACAAATATATTTTTTATAATTTATTTCCCCGAGCCTCCTTTTGCCATTGAAATAAATGCACAGCCTGATCGTGTGGGCGTGTTGATAGAATTGAAATATATGTACATACACAGCCCTGATTGACGAATAAGATCGTCTAGTATAGAGCCTACCCTGCTTACCCCTTCAAAGTAGGAGGTTACATGTGCAAATAAAAGATGACTGGTCAGAATATTCAGATTGTGATGTCATGCTATGGGCCAAAAACGCCAACACACCTGAACTTCCAAGTGTTTTTATTTTTTGTCATCTCTTACACTAAAAGGCCATTATCATCACTTTCACAATTTCAGAGTGTTATTTCATCCTCGTAGTGTGGAAAAATATTTAAAAAATGTACATGACAATCACGTTGTGACTGCACTGGCCTTTTAAGTGCTGAACCGTTTCCAGTTCTGTGTGTCATGTATACATTTGCCAAGCATATTAAGATTGTACGAGAGATCGTTGTTTTCTTAGTGACTGCTTTGTAGTAGTATGGAGAACTAGTTGTTGTGAATTGTACAAGTGTTAATTCATTATCTACCTAGCAACTAATATGCTGTATTTATGTTGGTTAATTGTTGGGAGAGAGCAGGAAATAGTTGAGTTGGTGCATGGCTGTAGACCCAGCTAACAATTAACGTTCCCTTAAGAGTGTCATTAGGTCTTTAATTAACGTTTTCATTGGAATGTTCCTGTAATGTGCAAGGAATGTGGTTCAGGAAAATATTCCATCAACATCCCACCAAATATACACATTACATGGTTGCCATGTTCTCAAAACATACGATTTTAATACTCTAGACACGTTTAATGGGAACTTTGAAAAATGTGTGTCCCAATACTATTACACCAGTGAAGGCTGCTGGGGGAGGACAGCTCATAATAATGGCCGGTACTAAGCAAGAGGTATGGCATCAAACACATGGGAACACAGTGTTTTCAATTGACATATTAGACATATGATTACATTGTGAATGTCCAATTAATCAGGAATTATTATTCAACATTCCTCACCTGGGATTTGAAGTCACAACCTCTTGGTTCACAGTACTCCGATCTTCCTGCTATGCCATCACTTAATCTGACTATCCACTCATCATTGATTTTAGGTACGGATTTCAGCCATTTAAGAGCTTCCTGTATGGTTATCTAATGTTGGTGGCACATATTAACCGGTTTTAATGATACTATGATCAATCAAACATTTTCTTGAGTGTACTTTTAACAGAGCTGAGATTTACTTTATAGTCCATTCACCCTATTGCTTACACCTATCAAGTTGTTTTAGATTGTTACAGGCTTTGTTTTTTTCAAATATATTTTGAGGTTGAAGATTGGCGTCACCTCGTTAGTTAGTATGTGTTACACCTGTGCTGGCTTGTCATCTCATTAGTCAGAAGGTGTTTCACCTGTGCTGTCAAAGGTGATATTTAACACTGGCTGGCCCTGTGCTCTAGTTGGCTGGAAAAATGTGGAGGGCTAACTCCCGATTTGATTTCTGGGGAAAAACAATCCTCTTCCCTGTTTTTGTAACGAAAGGGGGTCTCGTCTGGGATATTGTTTCCCATGAGTATGGCAGTCGCTCTAATCACCTACTCTGAAGCTCTGCTGTGCCCAGATATGAGCTTTCAAAATGCGCAGTTGTGTTAGTTTGTCACTGACTTCCACCCGAAGGGGTTATAAGATTGTTGGAATCATTTAAGTTGGAAGCATTTGTGGAAAACCCTAGATATATGTACGAAGGTGAATCTATTCATCATTACTAAGCTGAATGACATCAAAGTTGCACATGACTATAAGAAAGCAGTAGTCAGTCTATACTGCTTTGTTAGAGAAGGAAATCCTCCCAGAGAAGGAGTATGATACAATGTGCCCTACAGTGTGTAGAGTACACCCCATAGATTTACAACTGCGAGAGGTAGAACTAAAGGTGAAATGGGAACGGAAATTAGAGCTTGTGTAAGCATGCCGTTTGATTAAGAGAGCTGGATCTGGAAACACTGAATCCAGTCAGGCCGTCCTGCACCCCTCAACATAGTTTGATCTTGGTCAGAACAGCCAACTTGTGACTGACCTTTCAACGAAAAAGAGGTGGCCGTATATTTTACTCTGAGCGGATTGCCACATCCCTAAAATGGCCACTAAATATTTGGTCATCGCTCCTCCAAAGTGTTCTTGTGGAAAAAGCTCAAAGTATAAGCCGCTTTATGATTTCAGATTATGACACTTAAAGCTCCTATCCTTTGGGTTTATGATTTGGTCCCAGGTGCCTACAGACAATTGTTCGGTAAAGTACTAATGTGAAAAGCAATCATGAGAAGTTACCTACACCTGTACTATGAGGTTTGTCTTTTTCTACAGTGCCAAAAGATAAGGATCTGCAGAAAACTACCGTGAGAAAGGACACATTGCCTCTGTGTCAGAAACAGAAAAAAATGAGTAGAAGAAGCCATTCACTCCAGCCTATTATGTCTCTGGTTGATTTTGGATCAGGTATGTATGAACCCTTTGTTTTAGACGGGTTTGTGTCTTGCATGGAAGTTCCTTTGTACAATGTGGAACTCGAGCCTGATCTTATTTCTGGTTCTGTTGGCGTGAGGCCTAGCCTACTGGTGAAGGGGGTCTCATTCATTTTGGGAAACGATTTTGGGAACCCAGAGAAGAGGAACCTGGTGGGTTATCAGAAAAGTACCCTCGAGTGTTCACAGCAACACGTGCTATGTCTAAGAAAGTCGCAGAGAGCAAGTCGAGTGTTGAGGATGTCAGCGATCCCACCATATTCGATCTGAGACATTTATGATCCTGATTTTGGTAAACCTACTGAGTTGACCTCTCCTTTAAAAAACTAAAAGGTGAGTGAGTAAATATGACCAGTGAAGAAAGAGAGGGTCCCTATAGTTGACACTTTGATGTCTAGGAAGCAGCTGAACAAAATCAAATCAAATCAAATTTATTTATATAGCCCTTCGTACATCAGCTGATATCTCAAAGTGCTGTACAGAAACCCAGCCTAAAACCCCAAACAGCAAGCAATGCAGGTGTAGAAGCACGGTGGCTAGGAAAAACTCCCTAGAAAGGCCAAAACCTAGGAAGAAACCTAGAGGAACCAGGCTATGTGGGGTGGCCAGTCCTCTTCTGGCTGTGCCGGGTGGAGATTATAACAGATCATGGCCAAGATGTTCAAATGTTCATAAATGACCAGCATGGTCAAATAATAGTAAGGCAGAACAGTTTGAAACTGGAGCAGCAGCATGGCCAGGTGGACTGGGGACAGCAAGGAGTCATGTCAGGTAGTCCTGGGGCATTGTCCTAGGGCTCAGGTCAGATGAAACTGGAGCAGCAGCATGGCCAGGTGGACTGGGGACAGCAAGGAGTCATCATGTCAGGTAGTCCTGGGGCATGGTCCTAGGGCTCAGGTCCTATGACCTGAGTAAAGATTTTTCCCTCTCCCCTCTTTTTGATGTGATACATCCAGAGGAGTTTGGTGAACCTCTCCTTTAAAACTAAAAGGTAGTGAGTAAATATGACCAGTAGGTCCCTATCGTTGTCACTTTGATGTCTAAAAGCAGTGATACATCCAGAGGAGTTTGGTGAAGTTTGCACGGGTTACTTTGACAGAGATGGTGTCCTGATGAGGAAATGGCATTCTCGCACCACTTCTGGGCAAGACGATTGGCCCAGTGTGTCTCAAATTGTTGTCCCATTTAAACTTCAACAAGAGATACTGAGGGTGGCTCACAATGGTAGTATGGCCAGCCATATTGGAGTCATCAAGATGTCTGACTGTATGTTGAGTAACTGCTGGTCTGAAATAGGATGCTGTGGCTGTAAATCCTGTTGCGTTGTGACAGAGGACGGGTAAACCGAACCAAGCTGTACTGGTTGCACCTTTGAAGTCTATTCCTGCTTTTGACTAACCTTTCAGCAGGGTTCTGGTGGATTGTGTTTTTCCTTTGCCCAAATAAAAGTGTTAATCAGTTTCTCTTAACCGTCACGTGTTCTGACACTCGTTTCCCTGAGGCCATTCCACTGAGGAAAATCACAGCTCCCAGTATTGTTAAGGCCCTTGTGAAATTATTTTTAATGTTTGGACATCTGTGAGTAGTGCAATCAGACCAAGTTTTGAATTTCAGCAATTTCTGCTAAAGTTGGGCGTTACCCATTGCCTCTAGTGCCTACCACCCAGAGTCTATGTTGAGAGCTTACTGCTTTGAGTTTTATAAAGATTGAGATGAAGGGGTTCCTCTTTGGATGTTTGCAGTGTAGGAGGTTGTTCAGGAATCTCTCTGGTTTTTGTCCGAATTAGCTTGTGTTTGAACATCATGTTAGAGGTCCTTTGAGCTTGCTGAGAAGGAGGTTGTTGCAGGGCGACACGTTCAACACCAAAACAAATCTGTTGGAGCACGTTAGCACTTTTCGATACAGATTGCACCGAGCCTGTGAGTTTGCCAGTAAGAATCTGGAGAAGGCGCAAACAAAAATGTGTGGCACAATCGATAAACCCGAAGCCGCACTTTTGATGTGGGTGACCACGTCCTGTTTTTTTTTTGCCCATTCTGGGGTCACCGTTGCAAGCTCGCTTTTCAAGCCTTTACCCCATAAGGAAAAAAATGTGTCATCTAGATTACACCGGAGCGCAAGAAACTATGTCATGTCAACATGTTGAAACCACACTTCACCCGCTAGCGAAGAAGAAGTCAGTGGAAACCTGTGGTGACGTTCTGCCTGTAGCCACTGCTGTCATCATTGTCTATAGTCTTCCTCAAGAAAGCAAAGAAGCCCAATACTCCCTGTGCCTGTGGGACAGCTGAGTAACTCAGAGATTCTAGAAAACCTTTAAGTATTTTTGACACGCTTATCTCCAGAGGAAAAAGGAAACATTTCTGCTTTTAGAATATCAGGGTTTATTCTCAGATGTGCCAACTCAGAGAAATGTACTAGAGCATGACATTGACATTGTGGACTCTGCCCCGATCAAACATGCCTATTGAGTGAACCCTGAAAACCCAAAGCAACTCGGTTGTGAGGTGGCATTCATGCTTGAGCATAGCATTGCACAACATGGCAAATGTCAGTGGAGTTCACCCAGTGTATTAGTACCTAAGGCGGATGGGTCTCTGCGGTTTGTTTCAGATTTTCAAAAACTCAATGGCGTTTCTAAGTCGGAGTCGTACCCTTTACCAAGGGTCGACAATTGTGTGGACCACGTTGGCGCTGCTATGTAAAGTTAGCAAGTTCAATCTACTGAAGGGAAATTGGCAGATCCCTCTAACTGAGCACGCCTTTTGGTCTCTTTTGGTCTCTGCACTGGTCTCTGCACCTTTTGGTCTCTGCACTGGTGCTAGCTGCTCCGGATTTCCGTCATCCATTTGCTTGTACACCGATGGCAGCGATGTAGGAGTAGGGGCCGTGCTCCTACAGAAAGACGATAACAATGTTGAGCACTCTGTGGGATACTTTTCACAGATATTCGCTTCAAAAACCCAACTCGACTATCAAGAAGGAGACTTGCTTTGGTGCTCTTCAGCACTCTACTCCTCTGGTGGTCTATACTGATCATAACCCCCTCGGTGTCCTGCAAAAGACAAGTTCCACGAATCACCAATTTTGTAGGAGTTTCCCCTTGAAATCAGACATGTCCGTGGTAAGGACAACTTGGTTACTGATTGTCGTTCAATGGTGGACAGTCAAGCCTGTGTGTAGCCCTGGCACAAATGTAGTTTTGACTGCAAGTTTTGCTCTATTCGAGATGAGTTTTGTTTTGGTTATGCTCGTTCCAAGAGGATGAGAGTTATAGAAACATACTTCATATTACCCGTTTCTCAAAACGTCAGTTTTTGGCAGCAATTTAAAGAAAACTATGTACAAAAAAGGGAAAAAATAAGAAAAAGATTGTAAAAATTATAATTTTACAAGGATACATAATATATACATTATTTTAAAAAGTTGCCGTTCTGTCTAGTATTTAATTGTTGACAGCCAGTAGACACCATGTTTATATTGTGCTGGCTTGTCATCTCGTTAGTCAGGTGTTTCACCTGTGCTGTCACAGGTGATATTTAAGAGTGGTTGGCCCAGTGCTCCATTTGGCTTGAGAGATGTGGAGGGTTAACACCTTTAGATTTCTGAAAAACAATCCTTTGTCTGATCTTCCCTGTTTTTGTTTTGCTCCACTTTTTGGTTTGCTTCCTGTCTTTAAGTTTGATATGGGTTTTCTGTTTGCCTCTTGGGCAAATGTAGTGGGTGTTCATGGTGGGTGTCTTTTAGGTCCCAGTTTCTTGTTGCTGATCAACTTTCAGTGGAAACCCCCATGAGTGTCTTTCAGAACCCCCATTAAAACTTGGAGATGGAATTCCGTGTTGTGTATTGTTTTGGTGTAACTGGCATTAACTTTGCTTAAATGGCAAATGTGAGAAAGTACAGAAATGCTACTGTAAATATACACATGAGAATATGGCATCCAAGAAGCAACACTACCACCTGGGCCAAGTTTTGGCAACAAATGTTACAGATAATACAATAACGAGAGCTGACGGGATTCCTAATCAGAGACACGTTGGTTCTATGTGGTATGTAGTGTGAATAAAAAAACTAAAGGATAGAGAATTCACTTTCAGATGCTCAGCTGTCTAGAATTCTATCGATTCCCATCTTTTAACTTCTTGCGGCGAGCCATCCCGGATCCGGGATCGTGAATACAGCCTCAAGCTCATTACCATAACGCAACGTTAACTATTCATGAACATCACAAATGAAATTAAATCAATATGCTAGCTCTCAAGCTTAGCCTTTTGTTAACAACACTGTCATCTCAGATTTTCAAAAATATGCTTCTCAACCATAGCAAACGAGCATTTATCATTTAGCGTTAGCATTTAGCGTTAGCATTAGAAGGCAACATTTTCACAAAAAACAGAAAAACATTCAAATAAATAATTTAACTTTGAAGAACTTCTGATGTTTTCAATGAGGAGACTCTCAGTTAGATTGCAAATGTTCAGTTTTCCTGAAAGATTATTTGTGCAGGAGAAATCGGTCCGTTTTCTGCGTCATGTTTGGCTACCAAAAAAAACAGAAAATTCACTTATAATATGCCGAACTTTTTCCAAAATAACTCCATAATATTGACTGAAACGTGGCAAACGTTGTTTAGAATCAATCCTCAAGGTGTTTTTCTACATATCTCTTCAAGGCTTTCGACTCTGTCAATCACCAAATTCTTATCGGCAGACTCAACAGCCTCGGTTTTTCGGATGACTGCCTTGCCTGGTTCACCAATTACTTTGCAGACAGAGTTCAGTGTGTCAAATCAGAGGGCATGCTGTCCGGTCCTCTGGCAGTCTCTATGGGGGTGCCACAGGGTTCAATTCTCGGGCCGACTCTTTTCTCTGTATATATCAATGATGTTGCTCTTGCTGCGGGCGATTCCCTGATCCACCTCTACGCAGACGACACCATTCTATATACTTTCGGCCCGTCATTGGACACTGTGCTATCCAACCTCCAAACGAGCTTCAATGCCATACAGCACTCCTTCCGTGGCCTCCAACTGCTCTTAAACGCGAGTAAAACCAAATGCATGCTTTTCAACCGATCGCTGCCTGCACCCGCATGCCCGACTAGCATCACCACCCTGGATGGTTCCAACCTTGAATATGTGGACATCTATAAGTACCTAGGTGTCTGGCTAGACTGCAAACTCTCCTTCCAGACTCACATCAAACATCTCCAATCAAAAATCAAATCCAGAGTCGGCTTTCTATTCCGCAACAAAGCCTCCTTCACTCACGATGCCAAGCTTACCCTAGTAAAACTGACTATCCTACCGATCCTCGACTTCGGCGATGTCATCTACAAAATGGCTTCCAACACTCTACTCAGCAAACTGGATGCAGTCTATCACAGTGCCATCCGTTTTGTCACTAAAGCACCTTATACCACCCACCACTGCGACTTGTATGCTCTAGTCGGCTGGCCCTCACTACATATTCGTCGCCAGACCCACTGGCTCCAGGTCATCTACAAGTCCATGCTAGGTAAAGCTCCGCCTTATCTCAGTTCACTGGTCACGATGGCAACACCCATCCGTAGCACGCGCTCCAGCAGGTGTATCTCACTGATCATCCCTAAAGCCAACACCTCATTTGGCCGCCTTTCGTTCCAGTACTCTGCTGCCTGTGACTGGAACGAATTGTAAAAATCGCTGAAGTTGGAGACTTTTATCTCCCTCTCCAACTTCAAACATCAGCTATCCGAGCAGCTAACCGATCGCTGCAGCTGTACATAGTCTATAGGTAAATAGCTCACCCTTTTTCACCTACCTCATTCCCATACTGTTTTTATACTGTTTTTATTTATTTACTTTTCTGCTCTTTTGCACACCAATATCTCTACCTGTACATGCCCATCTGATCATTTATCACTCCAGTGTTAATCTGCAAAATTGTATTATTCGCCTACCTCCTCATGCCTTTTGCACACATTGTATATAGACTGCCCATTTTTTTCTACTGTGTTATTGACTTGCTAATTGTTTACTCCATGTGTAACTCTGTGTTGTCTGTTCACACTGCTATGCTTTATCTTGGCCAGGTCGCAGTTGCAAATGAGAACTTGTTCTCAACTAGCCTACCTGGTTAAATAAAGGTGAAATAAAATAAATAAAATTTAAAAAAATGATGTATCGTTCCTGGAAGTGTGCTTCTCCCTCTGAATCGCATGGTAAAATGATTGCCACTGAGAATTACGCACCAACTTAGACAAAGGACACCGGGCGGACCCCTGGCAAATGTAGTCTCTTATGGCCAATCTTCCAATGATATGCCTACAAATACGTCACAATGCTGCAGACATCTTGGACGAACGGCACATCAGCTCGTTCACGGCACATTCACAGCCATATAAGGAGACGATAGTAAATTCAGCTCATTTCCTGTTTGAGGTTTCATCTTGGTTTCGCCTGTAGCATCAGTTCTGGGGCACTCACAGATAATATCTTTGCAGTTTTGAAAACGTCAGAGTGTTTTCTTTCCAAAGCTGCCAATTATATGCATAGTCAAGCATCTTTTCGTGACAAAATATTGAGCTTAAAACGGGCACGTTTTTTATCCAATAATGACATAGCGCCCCCATAGGTTGAAGAGGTTAATGAGAAACTCATTTGAATTAGATCAGATATTGTTGGTGTCTTGTAACTGTTACCAAATAATGACATTGACATTTTTTCCTAAGAATGTGAGACTAGCTAGCGGGTCTTTAACCCAGGCTACCAGCACCAATGTCAAACACCCTAACCACTGTGCCAATAAGGGATATCTCTAGGGAATACTGTTTGCTTGTTGGCCCAGTATAGTACGGACCTGTCCAGAAGAAACCCTAACCCCTCCTGTAACGGTTTTCCTCCTCTTCTGAGGAGGAGTAGGAAGGATCGGACCAATATGCAGAGTGGTAAGTGTTCGTCATTTTATTAAATTGAACACTACAATACAAAGTAAACAAACAAGACCAACCAAAACAGTTCCGTCTGGTAACTAATACAAAGACAGAAAACAACTACCCACAAATAATATAATAATAATAATAATATATGCCATTTAGCTGACGCTTTTATCCAAAGCGACTTACAGTCATGTGTGCATACATTATACGTATGGGTGGTCCCAAATCATAGTGGGAAACCAAGCTGCCTAAGTATGGTTCTCAATCAGAGACAACGATAAACAGCTGCCTCTGATTGGGAAGCATACCAGGCCAAACACAGAATCACAAAACCATAGAACAACTCATAGAATGCCCACCCCAACTCACGCCCTGACCAAACAAAATAGAGACATAAAAAAAGGAACTAATTTACCAAGGAATACCTAGGATAGGATAAGTAATCCTTCTCACCCCCCTTTAAGATTTAGATGCACTATTGTAAAGTGACTATTCTACTGGATGTCATAAGGTGAATGCACCAATTTGTAAGTCGCTCTGGATAAGAGCGTCTGCTAAATGACTTAAATGTAAATGTAAATGTAAACTAAGGTCAGGACGTGACACCTCCTCCCTACTTGTGTAGATCTGAAAAAACGTGATATGTGTAAGAACAGGGTGAATGGATTTTGATGTAAACCTCAGCTCTATTAAAAGTACACTCAATAATTGTTTTTATTGATCATGGTGATTCAAGAGTATCATTAATATAGGTTAATATGCCCCACCAACAGATAACTATACAGAAAGCCCTTAAATTGTTAAAAATAAGTTAATCAAATTAATGAATCATGTGTGTCTACTATCTAAGTTGAGAACACTGTGTTAAACCTCTAAAAGTCGAAGTGGTTCTACTGACCTTAACATATGGAATTGTTTTAAGATGGTCAGACCATGGAGCATTTAGCTATTTGATTTGTAATTTTAGGACCCTTTAGGTACCCCCCCCAAAAAAAATGATTTGATCAAATATGCAATTTTGCGTTTATTACTATATCCCATAGAAACACATTCGTGAATGGTGAAAAATACAGTAAAAAATAATAATTATAAGGAATAACGTTTTGAAGTTGCTGTCCGATATCTAGGAAATAAAGGAAATATTTTAGTTTTTTGGATACATATAGTATTTAACCCCTTATTTTTGTTGCCACAAAACTACCTCCATACTTCCATTCAACAGATTTTTATGGATTAACTCTTAGAAAACTAGACACAAATGTTCTTGCAACGTAAAACGTGTCTAGAATGTTGTATATCCTGAGAACATTGTAACCACGTTCTATATCAATTCTGTTTATCTAGATACTTATTGTAGAAGTCTGAAGTAAAATGTAGTATACTATACTACACACTGTAGTGTCCCTTGATCATGTGTTGTACTACTATAGTAAATACCACAGTATTATCCTCACAAAAACCACTGTAGTAAATTATTTATTTACCTTTATTTAACTAGGCAAGTCAATTAAGAACAAATTCTTATTTTCAATGACGGCCTAGGAACAGTGGGTTAACTGCCTGTTCAGGAGCAGAACGACAGATTTGTACCTTGTCAGCTCGGGGGGTTTGAACTTGCAACCTGCCGGTTACTAGTCCAACGCTCTAACCACTAGGCTACACTACCGAAATATCTGCAAAAACACTACAGTCTGTAAAAACCTTTTTTACTACAGTACTTAATTTGTATATACCCTGCCCATTCCTCTCCCCCATATATCAAAACACTACAGAAAATACTACAGTATGCTACAGTCCTCAAAAACACTACAGTAATTACTATACTACTCTTTTTTTGCTACAGTATTTATATTATAGTAAACTGTAAATAATATAGTCAATTCTAAAGTACTCACTGTAATGTCGACAAAAACACTACAGTGAAAATTATAGTTTTCCTACCATAGTATACGCTATAGTATTTTGTTATATGGGAAGAGTCACTTTAGGATGGTAACACTTGCTGTATGTGATTTTTTTTTATGGTTGGCTGGCTATGGATTGACTGTGAGATAGTGATCTTTGTGCACCATGTTTATTAAGCTTCACCTCCTCTGCAACCCTTTTTTCCAATGTATATCAAATCAAATCAAATTGTATTGGTCACTTGTTATTGCAGATGTAGCGAAATGCTTGTGTTCCTAAAATACAATAGAATAGAATACAGCATATACATGAAAGTAGTAAAATAATATGTAAACATTATTAAAGTGACCAGTGATTCCATGTCTATGTATATAGGGCAGCAGCTTCTAATGTGCAGGGTTGAGTAACAGGGTGGTAGCCGGCTAGTGATGGCTATTTAACAGTCTGATGGACTTGTTTTTCAGTCTCTCCGTCCAAGCTTTGATGCACCTGTACTGATCTTGCCTTATGGGTGGTAGCGGGGTGAACAGACCGTGGCTCGGGTGGTTGATGTCCATGATGATCTTTATGGCCTTCTTGTGACATCGGGTGCCGTAGGTGTCATGGAGGGCAGGCAGTGTGCCCCCGGTGATGCTTTTCGCAGACCGCACCTCCCTCTGGAAAGCCCTGCGGTTGTGGGTGGTGCAGTTGCCATACCAGGCAGTGATACAGCCCGACAGGATGCTCTCAATTGTGCATCTGTAAAGGTTTGTGAGGGTCTTAGGGGCCAAGCTGAACTTCTTCTGCCTCCTGAGGTTGAAGAGGTGCTGTTGTGCCTTCTTCACCACATTGTCTGTGTTGGTGGAACATTTCAGATTGTTAGTGATGTGTACGCTGAGAACTTGAAGCTTTCCACCCTCTCTGGGATGCTGCCTAGAAGGATACTCTCTGGGATGCTGCCTAGAAGGATACTCTCTGGGATGCTGCCTAGAAGGATGCTCTCTGGGATGCTGCCTAGAATGATGCTCTCTGGGATGCTGCCTACTTTTGACAAGGGCCCATAGGGCTCTGGTCAAAAGTTGTGCATTATGTAGGGAATAGGGTGCCATTTGTGACGCAACCGGGAGTCTATTCCATTACAGCTGCCAAAGATCTTACCGCCACACTGGAGTCATCCATTACTTCCGGCGCCGACTGAGATGGCCGCCTCGCTTCGCGTTCCTAGGAAACTATGCAGTTTTTTGTTTTTTTACGTGTTATTTCTTACATTAGTACCCCAGGTCATCTTAGGTTTCATTACATACAGTCGAGAAGAACTACTGAATATAAGATCAGCGTCAACTCACCATCAGTACGACCAAGAATATGTTTTCCGCGACGCGGATCCTGTGTTCTGCCTTACAAACAGGACAACGGAATGGATCGCTTGCAGCGACCCAAGGAAACGACTACGAAAAAGAGGGAAACGCGGCGGTGTTCTGGTCAGACTCCGAAAAAGGGCACATCGCGCACCACTTCCCAGTATTCTTCTTGCCAATGTCCAGTCTCTCGACAACAAGGTTGATGAAATCCGAGCAAGGGTGGCATTCCAGAGGGACATCAGAGACTGTAACGTTCTTTGCTTTACGGAAACATGGCTTACTGGGAAGACGCTATCCAGGGCGGTGCAGCCAACGGGTTTCTCCACGCATCGCGCGGACAGAAACAAACATCTCTCTGGTAAGAAGAGTGGCGGGGCGTATGCCTCATGACTAACGGGACATGGTGTGATGAAGGAAACATACAGGAACTCAAATCCTTCTGTTCACCTGATTTAGAATTCCTCACAATCAAATGTAGACCGCATTATCTTCCAAGAGAATTCTCTTCGATTATAATCACAGCCGTATATATCCCCCAAGCAGACACATCGACGGCTCTGAACGAACTTTATTTAACTCTTTGCAAACTGGAAAACATTTATCCGGAGGCTGCATTCATTGTAGCTGGGGATTTTAACAAAGCCAATCTGAAAACAAGACTCCCTAAATTTTATCAGCATATCGATTGCGCAACCAGGGGTGGTAAAACCTTGGATCATTGTTACTCTAACTTCCGCGACGCATATAAGGCCCTGCCCCGCCCCCTTTCGGAAAAGCTGACCACGACTCCATTTTGCTGATCCCTGCCTACAGGCAGAAATTAAAACAAGAGGCTCCCACGCTGAGGTCTGTCCAACGCTGGTCAGACCAAGCTGACTCTACACTCCAAGACTGCTTCCATCACGTGGACTGGGACATGTTTCGTATTGCGTCAGATGGGAATATTGACGAATACGCTGATTCGTGTGCGAGTTCATTAGAACGTGCGTCGAAGATGTCGTTCCCATAGCAACGATAAAAACATTCCCTAACCAGAAACCGTGGATTGATGGCAGCATTCGCGTGAAACTGAAAGCGCGAACCACTGCTTTTAATCAGAGCAAGGTGTCTGGCAACATGACTGAATACAAACAGTGCAGCTATTCCCTCCGCAAGGCTATTAAACAAGCTAAGCGTCAGTACAGAGACAAAGTGGAATCTCAATTCAACGGCTCAGACACAAGAGGCATGTGGCAGGGTCTACAGTCAATCACGGACTACAAGATGAAATCCAGCCCAGTCACGGACCAGGATGTCTTGCTCCCAGGCAGACTAAATAACTTTTTGCCCGCTTTGAGGACAATACAGTGCCACTGACACGGCCTGCAACGGAAACATGCGGTCTCTCCTTCACTGCAGCCGAGGTGAGTAAGACATTTAAACGTGTTAACCCTCGCAAGGCTGCAGGCCCAGACGGCATCCCCAGCCGCGCCCTCAGAGCATGCGCAGACCAGCTGGCCGGTGTGTTTACGGACATATTCAATCAATCCCTATACCAGTCTGCTGTTCCCACATGCTTCAAGAGGGCCACCATTGTTCCTGTTCCCAAGAAAGCTAAGGTAACTGAGCTAAATGACTACCGCCCCGTAGCACTCACTTCCGTCATCATGAAGTGCTTTGAGAGACTAGTCAAGGACCATATCACCTCCACCCTACCTGACACCCTAGACCCACTCCAATTTGCTTACCGCCCAAATAGGTCCACAGACGATGCAATCTCAACCACACTGCACACTGCCCTAACCCACCTGGACAAGAGGAATACCTATGTGAGAATGCTGTTCATCGACTACAGCTCGGCATTCAACACCATAGTACCCTCCAAGCTCGTCATCAAGCTCGAGACCCTGGGTCTCGACCCCGCCCTGTGCAACTGGGTACTGGACTTCCTGACGGGCCGCCCCCAGGTGGTGAGGGTAGGCAACAACATCTCCTCCCCGCTGATCCTCAACACGGGGCCCCACAAGGGTGCGTTCTGAGCCCTCTCCTGTACTCCCTGTTCACCCACGACTGCGTGGCCACGCACGCCTCCAACTCAATCATCAAGTTTGCGGACGACACAACAGTGGTAGGCTTGATTACCAACAACGACGAGACGGCCTACAGGGAGGAGGTAAGGGCCCTCGGAGTGTGGTGTCAGGAAAATAACCTCACACTCAACGTCAACAAAACTAAGGAGATGATTGTGGACTTCAGGAAACAGCAGAGGGAACACCCCCTATCCACATCGATGGAACAGTAGTGGAGAGGGTAGCTAGTTTAAGTTCCTCGGCATACACATCACAGACAAACTGAATTGGTCCACTCACACTGACAGCGTCGTGAAGAAGCGCAGCAGCGCCTATTCAACCTCAGGAGGCTGAAGAAATTCGGCTTGTCACCAAAAGCACTCACAAACTTCTACAGATGCACAATCGAGAGCATCCTGGCGGGCTGTATCACCGCCTGGTACGGCAACTGCTCCGCCCTCAACCGTAAGGCTCTCCAGAGGGTAGTGAGGACTGCACAACGCATCACCGGGGGCAAACTACCTGCCCTCCAGGACACCTACACCACCCGTTGTTACAGGAAGGCCATAAAGATCATCAAGGACATCAACCACCCGAACCACTGCCTGTTCACCCCGCTATCATCCAGAAGGCGAGGTCAGTACAGGTGCATCAAAGCTGGGACCGAGAGACTGAAAAACAGCTTCTATCTCAAGGCCATCAGACTGTTAAACAGCCACCACTAACAGTGAGTGGCTGCTGCCAACACACTGTCATTGACACTGACCCAACTCCAGCCATTTTAATAATGGGAATTGATGGGAATTATGTAAATATATCACTAGCCACTTTAAACAATGCTACCTTATATAATGTTACTTACCCTACATTATTCATCTCATATGCATATGTATATACTGTACTCTACATCATCGACTGCATCCTTATGTAACACATGTATCACTAGCCACTTTAACTATGCCACTTTGTTTACTTTGTCTACACACTCATCTCATATGTATATACTGTACTCGATACCATCTACTGTATGCTGCTCTGTACCATCACTCATTCATATATCCTTATGTACATATTCCTTATCCCCTTACACTGTGTATAAGACAGTAGTTTTGGAATTGTTAGTTAGATTACTTGTTGGTTATCACTGCATTGTCGGAACTAGAAGCACAAGCATTTCGCTACACTCGCATTTAACATCTGCTAACCATGTGTATGTGACAAATAAAATTTGATTTGATTTGATTTGAAACAAAGTGATGGAGATGGTCCTTCTGTAGCTCAGTTGGTAGAGCATGGCGCTTGTAACGCCAGGGTAGTGGGTTCGATCCCCGGGACCACCCATACGTAGAATGTATGCACACATGACTGTAAGTCGCTTTGGATAAAAGCGTCTGCTAAATGGCATATATATAAAAGAGGCAATGCAGCCAGCGTTTTCTCAAAGACCCCACCACGCCCGAGTGAGAGTGAGTGTAAGTGAATTATGTATGAGAATAAAATGCCATACCGACAAATAGCTGTGTGGAGAGGATTGGATTGCCTAAGGGGATTGACTCGGTTGAGGTGTTGGTCACAGTGCACCACTCTGACCCTGCTCCTGAGTACGGTTGCAAAATTCTGGTAACTTTCCCAGGTTTTCCAGAAATCCTGGTTGGAAGATTCACAACATTGGGACGGAGTAAGGGATGGATTGAAATGTACATAATGGATATCTGGAAGAAAATGGGGGAGGGTCGTGCTTTTTCAATTCAGTCAAGCGGAGGGTTTCGTGTTTTTTAAAGGAAGTCCGAGGGAGGGTCATGTCATTTGTAATTGATGAAATGTCAATATTTTTCAGTGTTTTAGAATTAGTTGCTTATTAGGCTATATATATATATATATATATATATATATATATATATCTTGATGTGTGCCTGATGCCGTCCCTTATTTCTGACCCAATGATGTGAATTTCTGATTTTCCGCTGGGCGTGCAATATCAAGTGCACCTATTGGCTATTTTGTGTGATCTCAATCAAATGATCCGTATCCTATAGGCTACAAAGTGCTCAAGAAGCACAAAGCAAATAAATATTTCTAAAATAGCTGCTGAGGGGGTCTAAATTAAACTAGGCTGCGTTATAAACTGCAAATTGTTATTTCAACATTGAGCCCTGGCCTACTCCGCACTTGCTGATTGAAACCGTTTTTGTGTGCTGCCTAACCAATGGCTGTGCTGTGCTGTGCAACTGTGGCAGTTCAGGAGGAGCATCAAAGGCTTCTTCCGAAAATAACTGCATGCGGACTTGATCAAAAACAATATGTTTCATGCCCATGATGTAGTTATTGACATCACAATAAGCCATATTTGAGAAGCTTGGGAAGTAATCTTATTCTCACTATCAATTGATTAAGCTAGAAGACAATAGAAGATGTTTAAACCCAGACAGCCTTTATGGAAACCCTCTCCCGTTGGGTTAAGCCACAGAAGAAGCATAGCCTGCAGTTAAATCATACATTTTTCTAAGTTGGTAAACCTACTCTGCCTTTTGACAGTTAGACAGCCTACTCTGTCTAATTTTTGAAAGTACAATGCTCAGATTCCCGGATTACGTCTCAGATGTAATGATTTGTAAACAGACACAGTTTCGTTACTGTAACGATCGAAGAGGATGGGTGTGGAGTCAGGCGCAGGGCGCAGAGAGCAGAAGTATCTGGGGAAAAAAACGCTTTAGTGTCCAAAACAGGAACACGTACAATGGGTGATGCCGAACACAGGCATAACATACCAAACCCAAGTGCAACTGGTAATACCGGACAGCGAAAACCCAACAATAATCAGAGTACACCTCTAACATAAACAGTAACAAGCCCCCACAAACACAGGCGGGCTAACCGAACTTAAATACCCAAAAACCCCAACAAGGAACAGGTGAAAACAATTAGACAAAACCAACGAAAAGGGAAAAGAGGGATCGGTGGCAGCTAGTAGACCGGCGACGATTACCGTATTCGTGACAGTTACAAACAAGACACCGATTTGACATTGAAGAATTATGATGAGATGAACACATTCCAGGACTATCTCTCTGTCCATTCTTATCCTGTAATTTCGGTAGTTTGTGTGGCATAAACAAATATATGTGAATCTGTTCTACCACGCCCAGAAATCTGCTCCTTTTTCCTCTTTGTTCCCAACGCACTAGACGACCAGTTCTTATAACCTTTACCAGTACTTTCAAAAATTACTTTCTAGTACTTTCTAAAATTATCCACCACAATTGTTGCAATCCCTATTACTAGCCTGTTCAACCTATCTTTCCTATCGTCTGAGATCCCCTAAGATTGGAATGCTGCTGCAGTCATCCCCCTCTTCAAAGGGGGAGACACTCTAGACCCAAACTGTTACAGACCTATATCTATCCTGCCCTGCCTTTCGTAAAGTCTTCGAAAGCCAAGTTAAAAAACAGATCACTGACCATTTTGAATCACACCGCACCTTCTCCACTATGCAATCTGGTTTCCGAGCTGGTCATGGGTGCACCTCAGCCATGCTCAAGGACCTAAACGATATTATAACCGCCATTGACAAAAGACAGTTTTACTTCTCAGATAAAGTTCAGTGTGTCAAATCGGATGGCCTGTTGTCCGGACCTCTGGCAGTCTCTATGGGGGTGCCACAGGGTTCAATTCTCGGGCCGACTCTCTTGTCTGTATATATCAATGATGACGCTCTTGCTGCTGATGATTCCTTGATCCACCTCTATGCAGACGACACCATTCTGTATACATCTGGCCCCTCTTTGGACACTGTGTTAACAAACCTCCAAACAAGCTTCAATGACATACAACACTCCTTCCGTGGCCTCCAACTGCTATTAAACGCTAGTAAAACTAAATGCATGCTCTTCAACCGATCGCTACCCGCACCTGCCCGCCCGACTGGCATCACTACTCTGGACGGTTCTGACTTAGGATATGTGGACAACTACAAATACCTAGGTGTCTGGCTAGACTGCAAACTCTCCTTCCAGACTCACAAACCAATCCAAAATTAAATCTAGAATCGGCTTCCTATTTTGCAACAAAGTCTCCTTCACTCACGCTGCCAAACATAACCTCGTAAAACTGACTATCCTACCGATTCTCGACTTCTGCGATGTCATTTACAAAAAAGCCTCCAACACTCTACTCAGCAAACTGGATGCAGTCTATCACAGTGCCATCCATTTTGTAACCAAAGCCCCATGCTTCTACACCTGCATTGCTTGCTGTTTGGGGTTTTAGCCTGGGTGTAAGATATCAGCTGATGTAAGAAGAGATATCAGCTGATGTAAGAAGGGCTTTATTGATAAAAAATACATTTGATATACCACCCACCACTGCAACCTGTATGCTCTCGTCGGCTGGCCCTCGCACTATATTCGTCGCCAGACCCACTGGCTCCAGGTCATCTATATGTCTTTGCTAGGTAAAGCTCCGCCTTATCCCAGCTCACTGGTCACGATAGCAACACACACCTGTAGCACGCACTCCAGCAGGTATATTTCACTGGTCATTCCCAAAGCCAACACACACTTTTGCCGCCTTTCCTTCCAGTTTTCTGCTGCCAATGACTGGAACGGATTGCAAAAATCGCTGAAGTTGAAGACTAAAATCTCCCTCACTAACTTTAAGCATCAGCTACCTTCCGGCGCCGACAGAGATGGCCGCCTCGCTTCACATTCCAAGGAAACTATGCAGTTTTTTGTTTTTTTTACGTGGTATTTCTTACATTGGTACCCCAGGTTATCTTAGGTTTCATTACATACAGTCGAGAAGAACTACTGAATATAAGAGCAGTGTCAACTCACCATCAGTACGACCAAGAATATGACTTTCGTAAAAGGGGAAAAGCGGTCTTCTGGTCAGACTCCGGAGATGGGCACATCGTGCACCACTCCCTAGACTACTTCTCGCCAATGTCCAGTCTCTTGACAACAAGGTTGATGAAATCCGAGCAAGGGTAGCATTCCAGAGGGACATCAGAGACTGTAGCGTTCTTTGCTTCACGGAAACATGGCTCACTGGAGAGACGCTATCGGAGTCGGTGCAGCCAGCTGGTTTCTCCACGCATCGCGCCGACAGAAACAAACATCTTTCTGGTAAGAAGAGGGGCGGGGGCGTATGTTTCATGGTTAACGAGACGTGGTGTGGTCACAACAACATACAGGAACTCAAGTCCTTCTGTTCACCTGATTTAGAATTCCTCACAATCAAATGTCGACCACATTATCTACCAAGGGAATTCTCTTCGATTATAATCACAGCCGTATATATTCCCCCCCAAGCAGACACATCGATGGCTCTGAACGAACTTTATTTGACTCTTTGCAAACTGGAATCCATATATCCTGAGGCTGCATTCATTGTAGCTGGGGATTTTAACAAGGCTAATCTGAAAACAAGACTCCGTAAATTGTATCAGCATATCGATTGCGCAACCAGGGCTGGCAAAACCTTGGATCATTGCTATTCTAACTTCCGCAACGCATATAAGGCCCTCCCCCACTCTCCTTTCGGAAAAGCTGACCACGACTCCATTTTGTTGCTCCCTGCGTACAGACAGAAATTAAAACAAGAAGCTCCCACGCTGAGGTCTGTTCAACGCTGGTCTGACCAATCTGATTCCACACTCCAAGACTGCTTCCATCACGTGGACTGGGATATGTTTCGTATTGCGTCAAACAACAACACGCTGATTCGGTGAGCGAGTTCATTAGAACGCGCGTTGAAGATGTCGTTCCCATAGCAACGATTAAAACATTCCCAAACCAGAAACCGTGGATTGATGGCAGCATTCGCGTGAAACTGAAAGCGCGAACCACTGCTTTTAATCAGGGCAAGGTGACCGGAAACATGACCGAATACAAACAGTGTAGCTATTCCCTCCACAAGGCAATCAAACAAGCTAAGCGTCAGTATAGAGACAAAGTAGAATCGCAATTCAACGGCTCAGACACAAGAGGTATGTGGCAGGGTCTACAGTCAATCACAGATTACAAAAAGAAAACCAGCCCAGTCACGGACCAGGAAGTCTTGCTCCCAGGCAGACTAAATAACTTTTTTGCCCACTTTGAGGACAATACAGTGCCACTGACACGGCCCGCAACCAAAACATGTTTTTAATGTTGGATACCTGGGGGAGTTGATTGATGAGCATAATTGCATTCCATAACAAGTCATGACAAAGACATCAATAATCATCAGTCCTGTGACACATGCCATATGCTCTTCTGTACAGAACCAAACACATCATCAATATAGCTGGCCGATGCTAACATGCTGCATGTCTGGCTACTTTCTTGTATCTCTAATTGTCCTCTGATACAGTTCCCTTCTTCTTGATCACATGGTCTGTGTCCCTAATGGCACCCTAATCCCTATATACAATAGTGTACTATGCTTGATGTTTCTCCTCCGTGTGAAATACACTGCAATACAGATCCTTTCCTTCGGAAAGACCACACTGTAGATGATTCATGAGAGAAAAAGACTTGATGAATAGCTTCCCTACTGCCTCCATGCTGGATGGCACTGATACTATAACGCTGGAGTTATTAGCCCACATTTAGACTCCGTCCTTGTTGAGTCAGGCCTACTATAATTGTCAGGCCTCTTCTCTCTCTCTCACACCCTTATCCCCCCTGGAAACATAATGCTAGGCAGCACTAGTGTAAAATGGTCCCAAAATGACCAACTACAGTATTTGTCGACGTGAAAAAGAGTTATAGGAGTAGCTTATTTAAGTGATAATGCCCGAGAAGCCGGTGTTCGGAGGATTTATTGGCACGGTTGTTGTTAGGCCCGAGACGAGGCAAACCGTGCCAATATATCCACCAAACACTGGCTTCAAAGGCATTATCACTTTTAAACAATGGGTTACCGACATATTCAAATAATGATTTACATATTTTCCTTAACGTTATTTTGGTTGATTTATTCGTGCCATTTCATCCTTCCAACAGTTTAA
The DNA here is from genome assembly GCF_023373465.1 of Oncorhynchus keta. NCBI lineage: Eukaryota > Metazoa > Chordata > Actinopteri > Salmoniformes > Salmonidae > Oncorhynchus > Oncorhynchus keta. Next base: position 40,748,168 of record NC_068435.1, on the reverse strand, counting down.
GCTGTTTTCTTTTGACATTTATTTGGATATATCCATAATAATGAGCTAATGATGCGCGATTTAACCTGGCATAGAAAATGTGCTCTCTCATCAGGACACTGTTCTTTTGTTCAGAGGAGCTAGCCAACAACACAGCTAACACAATTGCTTCAAACTGAAGCTGGAAAGCCTGCAAACTAGCTGCACTTTTTAATTTGACATGTTTTCTATTAACATTTTTTTGTATATATCTGTTGTGTGTATATATATATAAATTATGCTGATTCATGATTTTGACTGACTGAGAAAAGCTGCCTTCCTCTCTGTCTCATCCCGAGTCTTACAAGTTCATTACTATGTGAGAGCTGGAGATAGAATTTCAATACTGAAAGAATGTTGCAAATGTCAGAGAGACAGACAGCAAGGTCTATACAAATATCCGCTATTGAAAGACAATTGCAGCTCAAACATAAATAGGAGAAAATGTCTAGATTATTTATGGAAGTCCAGAGAGGATGTACGATAACATTTTTGAAAACATTGTTGTGTCAAGATCACAGCTTATTTATCTCATGATCACAACATAACAAAAGTTTCTATTGGACAAATTCAGGTAGGTACATCCCCATTTCATTCCGTTTGCTTCTATTTAAGAAGCGTTTTTCAGCAGAATATGTGGAATGAATACACCCCTGACCACCGGCATATAAAGTTCACGTTCATTGCAGCCACATACAAACAGCATTGTCACTTTAATTGTATAATTCCTTCTCGCATCTACGCGCTTCCCCTCTCACCTTTTTCCTTTGGCTTGTGGACTTCTGTTGTGTTGTGCACTGATGTCTGTGACCAGGCGGAAAAAAAACCTCACCAAGCCGAACCGTAACCATTACACACAGCCTACATGGGGCGGCAGCGTAGCCTAGTGGTTAGAGCGTTGGACTAGTAACCGGAAGGTTGCGAGTTCAAACCCCCGAGCTGACAAGGTACAAATCTGTCGTTCTGCCCCTGAACAGGCAGTTAACCCACTGTTCCCAGGCCGTCATTGAAAATAAGAATATGTTCTTAACTGACTTGCCTGGTTAAATAAAGGTAAAATAAAAATAAAAATAGTTGTCACAGTATTAGCTAACGTCATAGTCAACATACAGTTGAAGTCGGAAGTTTACATACACCTTGGCCAAATACATTAGAACTCAGTTTCACAATTGCTGACATTTAATCCTAGCAAAAATCCCCCGTCTTAGGTCAGTTAGGATCACCACTTTATTTTAAGAATGTGAAATGTCAGAATAATATTAGAGAGAATTATTTATTTCAGCTTTTCTTTCTTTCATCACATTCCCAGTGGGTCAGAAATTTACAATCAATTAGTATTTGGTAGCATTGCCTTGAAATTGCCTTGAAATTGCCTTCAAAAGCTTCAGGTAGCCTTCCACAACCTTTCCACAATACGTTGGGTGAATTTTGGCCCTCCTTACAGAGCTGGTGTAACTGAGTCAGGTTTGTAGGCCTCCTTACTCGGATGTGCTTTTTCAGTTCTGCCCACATCTTTTCTATAGGATTAAGGTCAGAGCTTTGTGATGGCCACTCCAATGCCTTGACTTTGTTGTCCTTAAGCCATTTTGCCACAACTGGAAGTATGCTTAGGGTCATTGTCCATTTGCGACCAAGCTTTAACTTCCTGACTGATGTCTTTAGATGTTGCTTCAATATAGCCACATAATTTTCTTCCCTCATGATGCCATCTATTTTGTGAAGTGCACCAGTCCCTCCTGCAGCAAAGCACCCCCACCACGATGCTGCCACCCCCGTGCTTCACGGTTGGGATGGTGTTCTTCGGCTTGCAAGCCTCTCCCCTTTTCCTCCAAACATAAAGATGGTCATTATGTCCAAACAGGTTTCAGGGTAGAGGTGTACATTTGACCTCCATCATCTAGGATGTGACAATGGTAAATAAAATCTCTTTATTTTCGGGATGAGGAGGGCTTTTAGCGGGTGGAATAGTAGGGACCAATTGGAGGTTTACTTAATAGAAAGGTAAAGATCATGGTACAGCTATATAGACACTCAATCATCATGTTACTTTTTAATGGTACGTTTACAAACATATATTTTGATACAAATAATTGAAAGTTGTGTCTCATTATGATAGGTGGTGAAATAAGTATAGCCAGTTACAATTGTAATGACCTAGCAGATAATAAGAAAAGACTATCAGTATTTACCTGGCTAAAAGAGAAGGAATATAATATATATATTGTTTACAGGAAACCCATTCAACAGTTTTAGATGAAGTTTTGTGGAAAAATAACTCGGGGGGCGATATATATTTCTCCCACGGGCAAAGAAATTCAAAAGGGGTGATGGTTTTAATTAACAATAATTTTGATCCAAATGTGCAAATTGTCCAAACAGATCCTCAAGGTAGATGGATTATTTTAAATATGTTATAGGACAATAAACAGATATGGCTTATTAACCTATACGGTCCGAATAATGATGATCCAGGCTTCTTTGAAAATATATATAAGAATATATCAACTCTACAAGCAACACTAGACTCTATTATTATGGTGGGAGATTTCAATACGGTCTTAAATACCTCTATGGACCAGAAAGGAAATCACCCTCAGGCACTTAAGGAAATCATGAATGTCATGGATATATTGGAATTAGTGGATATATGGAGACTTAAATACCCTGATCTAGTGAGATATACATGGCGGAGGCTTAATCAAGCAAGTCGCCTTGACTACTTTCTTATACCATTCTCACCAAAAGTTTAAAAAGTGTTGATAGGGGACAGAATGCGGTCGGATCATCAGATAATTGGCATATATTACTCTTACAGAATTTCTATGTGGGCGAGGATATTGGAAATTTAATCAAAGCCTACTAGATGATAAATTGTTTAGAACTAGGAAAGAAAAATTTATAACTGACTTTTTATAGACATAACACAACAAATCCCCTTATTGTATGGGACACTTTTAAATGTGCCTTTAGAGGCAATGCAATTCAGTACTCATCCATAAAACAAAAGCAATTTAGATCAAAAGAGTCCATATTAACAAAGGAAATTGAAGGACTAACAGTACAGTTAGATAGCAATAAAATTATGATAAATGTACCATATTACGTATTGGATCACAAAAAAATGCACATTTTACATTACCATGTAGTTTACCAAGTAAATGGTCTGACGGAGATGTAGACATACTCGGTATACATATCCCAAAGGAAAGAAATGATCTCACTCCAATACATTTTAATAGAAAGTTAGCAAAAATAGATCAGATCTTGCTACCATGGAAAGGAAAATACCTGTCTATTTGTGGAAAAATCACCCTGATTAACTCTTTAGTCATATCACAGTTTACCTATTTGTGTATGGTCTTGCCTACACCTAGTGACCTGCTTTTTATATTATATGAACAACAAATATTCAATTTTATTTGGAATGGCAAACCAGATCAAATTAAAAGGGCCTATTTATATAACGAATATGAATTCGGTGGGCAGAAATGATTAAATATTAAAGCATTAGACCTCTCACTAAAGGCATCAGTCATACAAAAGTTATACTTCAATCCAAACTGGTTCTCTAGTCAATTGGTACGAATGTCTCATCCTATATTCAGGAAGGGCCTTTTCCCCTTTATTCAGATTACACCTGCTCACTTTCAGTTGTTTGAAAAGGAAATCATCTCCAAAATATCTTAATTGTTTAACAAGCCTTCGAAAGTTGGTTGCAATTTCAGTTTAATCCACCTGAAAGGACAGAACAAATAGTACAACAAATATTGTGGTTCAATTCAAATATACTAATTGATAAAAAAAACTGTATTTATTGAAGAAATGTTTAAAAAAGGTATAATTTTAGTGAATGATATCATAAATAGGACTGGTGGAGTTATGTCACACATGCGGCTAATACAGACATATGGAAATGTCTGCTCTACCCAAAATTACAACCAATTAATTGCAGCATTACCACAAAAATGGAAGAGGCAAGTAGAAGGGGAAAAAAGTAAGTAACTTGTATGTCGGCCCTGTATTAAAGACCATGGTAAATAAATAAATGGTTAAAGAAAAGTGTGATAAATAAATAAAAACATATACCAATTTCATTTAAGGACCAAAAAACTGACAGCTGTGCCATATACACTGCAAAATAGTTGGGAAGAGCTTTTCGATGTACCCATTCCATGGCACATGGTTCATGAATTGATACGCAAAACAACGCTGGATTCAAAACTTCACATTTTTCAATATAAATTACTATACAAAAATCTTGCAACTAATAGAATGTTATACAGTATATATGTGGGATATATACAGATTCTGCTGTGAGGAGGCAGAGTCATTACATCAATTATTTTGGTATTGTCCATATGTAGCTCATTTTTGGTCATAGGTCCAGGAATGGCTCAAGAATTGCAACATTTGCCTAGAACTAACGCTGCAGATAGCAATGCTGGGTGATTTGAAAAGCCATAGTCAATCAATCAATAATATAATCATTATTTTAGCAAAACATGTTTATTTTTCATTTCAATCTGTAGAAGCTATGAGAATAGGAAGGTTCAATTCCTTTGTGAAGCATCACAGCACAGTTGAAAAATATATGGCAAGTAGAAATCCGAAATGGATGATGTTGAGAGACAGATGGGAGGGGTTGAGTGGAGCTGAAGGGTGGGGCTAATAACAAGATAAACCATGTAAAGCATACGGGATCTGTAGAATGTATATAGGTTCGGAGCTTTTGTTAAATAGCATAGTTAAAAATAGAAATCAAACTGGATGGACATCAGAAATAGAGGAAGGACTAAGAACAAACAAGAGAGAACTATTGTAAAGTAGACTGTGTCTGTAGAGTGTGTATAAGATGTATGGATTGAAGGTAGAAGCAGAAGTGTTTATTAGTTAACTCCAATTGGGGGATCGGTGGTAGGGTTTGCGGGGAATAATAATAAAGGTATATTCTTTAAAAAAGTATATGTCTATGTATGTATATATGTGTATATATATGCATGCGTGTATGGATATATATATTTACCAAAAAAATATGGGGGATTGGAAATGATGCAGACAATTACATTAAGCTGATCCACCCTCAAAAAAAAGAGGTCAATATGGCCAAACAGTTCTATTTTTGTTTCATCAGACCAGAGAACATTTCTCCAAAAACTATGATCTTTGTCCCCATGTGCAGTTGCAAACCGTAGTCTGGCTTTTTTATGGCGGTTTTGGAGCAGTGGCTTCTTCCTTGCTGAGCGACCTTTCAGGTTATGTCAATATAGGACTTGTTTTACTGTGGATATAGATACTTTTGTACCTGTTTCCTCCAACATCTTCACAAGGTCCTTTGCTGTTGTTCTGGGATTGATTTGCACTTTTTGCACCAAAGTACGTTCATCTCTAGGATACAGTATGTGTCTGCTTCCTGAGCGGTATGACGGCTACGTGGTCCCATGGTGTTTATACTTGAGTACTATTGGTTGTACAGATGAACGTGGTACCTTCAGGCATTTGGAAATTGCCCCAAGGATGATCCAGACTTGTGGAGGTCTACAATTTTCTTTCTGAGGTCTTGGCTGATTTCTTTAGATTTTCCCATGATGTCAAGCAAAGAGGCACTGAGTTTGAAGGTAGGCCTTGAAAAACATCCACAGATACACCTCCAATTGACTCAAATGATGTCAGTTAGCCTATCAGAAGCTTCTAAAGCCATGACATTTTCTGGAATTTTACAAGCGGTTTAACCTTTCTGTGAAGGTTGTTCCTGGCCTACAGCCAGTGAAATTGCAGGCCGCCAAATTCAAACAATAGAAATATCATAATTACAATTCCTCAAACATACAAGTATTATACACCATTTTAAAGATAAACTTCTTGTTAAACCAACCACAGTGTCCGATTTCAAAAAGGCTTTATGGCGAAATCACACCATGCCATTATGTTAGGACAGCGCCTATCCATGGAGAGGTGTCACAAAAGTCAGAAATAGCGTTAAAATGAATTACTAACCTTTGATGATCTTCATCTGGTGGCACTCCCAGGACTCCATACTACACAATAAATGTTTGTTTTATTCGATAACGTTAATCTTTATGTCCAAAAACGTTATTTGAAATTGGCGCATTATTTTCAGAAATGTATTGTCTCAAACAAACATCCAGTGAAATTGCAGAGAGCCACATCAAATTATAGAAATAATCATCATAAACATTGATGAAAGTTACAAGAGATATACATAGGATTAAAGATAAACTTCTTGTTAATCCAGCCGCTGTGTCCGATTTCAAAAAGCTTTTACGGCGAAAGCACACCATGCAATTATGTTAGGTCAGGGCCTAGCCACAAAAAAAACACATAGCCATTTTCCAGCCAAGGAGAGGTGTCACAAAAGTCAGAAATAGCATTAAAATGAATCACTTACCTTTGATGATCTTCATCTGATGGCACTCCCAGGTCTCCATGTTAGACAATAAATGTTTGTTTTGTTCGATAAAGTTAAATACCTCCTTTTTGTTCGCGTGATTAGTTCAGTAATCCAAATGCCAAAGCGTGGGCACAAAGTCCAGACGAAAAGTCAAAAAAGTTCCATTAGAGTTCTAGAAACATGTCAAACGATGTTATGGTGTTTTTTTAAGTCATAAACATTCAATAATGTTTCAACAGGACAATTCTGTTTTCATTAGAAAGGGCTACGCGCGATAAACAACTCATGGCTTTCAGTTGAGCCACTTACTCTGAGTGCTCTTATTCGCTCCCGTTTCACAATAGAAGCCTGAAACAACTTCTAAAGACTGTTGACATTTACTGGAAGCCTTAGGAAGTGCAATCTGACCCCACTGATCTCCACGGATGGTAGTCGGCATGGTTGTATGCTCTGCAAAAATACATTCACATTTTTAGTACACAATTAGTGATTTTATTACACAGTATGCATTTATTTTTAAGAAAATTCACTGAAACCAAAATACCTTTAGTTTTGGTGATCCTCTCAGCTCTGGCTCATTTTCAAGTCCTAACCCTGAAACAGATAGCACCATCCCTACGGTAACCTGGCACCATCCCTATGGTGATGGTAGCATCATGCTGTGGCAATGTTTTTCAGCGACAGGAACTGGGAGACTAGTCAGGATCGAGGGAAAGATGAATGGAGCAAAGTATAGAGAGATCCTTGATGAAAGCCTGCTCCAGAGCGCTCAGGACCCCAGACTGGGGCGAAGGTTCACCTTCCAACAGGACAATGACCCTAAGCACACAGCCAAGACAACACTTTGGGAAAAGTCTCTGAATGTCCTTGAGTGGCCCAACAAGACCCAGGACTTAAACCCGATCTAACATCCCTGGAGAGACCTGAAAATAGCTGTGCAGCGACGCTCCCTATCCAATCTGACAGAGTTTGAGTGGATCTGCAGGGAAGAATGGGAGAAACTCCCCAAATACAGCTGTACCAAGCGTGTAGCTTCACATCCAAGAAGACTTGAGGATGTAATCCCTGCCAAAGATGCTTCAACAAAGTACTGAGTAAAGGGTCTGAATACTAACACAACATGCCTATGTAGATATTCCATTCAAAATCATCCGTTTTCAGCTGCAATAGTCACAGACATGACACAGGAATAGAAACAATAACGCCTGGGGATGGAACTAAACTTTAGAACGGTAATGTAAATCCTCACACCCCTGAGTCAATGGCAGCAATTGCAGCTCTGAGTCTTTCTGGGTAAGTCTCTAAGAACTTTCCACACCTGGATTGTGAAACATTTGCCCATTATTCTTTTTTAAAATTCTTCAAGCTCTGTCTAATTGGTTGTCAACCCTTTTCAGGTCTTGCCATAGATTTTCGAATAGATTTAAGTCAAAACTGTACCTCGGCCACTCTGGAACATTCATCGTCTTCTTGGTGAGCAACTCCAGTGTAGATTTGGCCTTGTGTTTTAGGTTATTGTCCTGCTGAAAGGTGAATTCATTTAGACTGAACCAGTTTTCCTCTAAGATTTTGCCTTTTCTTAGTTCCATTATGCTCATTTTTTAAAATCCTGAAACACTCTCCAGTCCTTAACGATGACAAGCATACCCATAACATGATGCAGCCACCACTATGCTTGAAAATATGGAGAGTGGTACTGAATAATGTGTTGTATTGGATTTGCCCCAAACATAACACTTTGTATTCAGGACAAAAAGTGAATTGCTTTGACATTTTTGGTGGAAACAGGATACATGTTTTGGAATATTTGTATTCTGTAAAGATTTCCTTTTCACTCTGTCAATTAGGTTGGGAAACTCAGCAAAAAAAAGAAACACCCCCTTTTCAGGACACGGCCTTTCAAAGATAATTTGTAAAAATCCAAATAACTTCACAGATCTTCATTCTAAAGGGTATAAACACTGTTTCCCATGCTTGTTCAATGAAACATAAGCAATTGATGAACATGCACCTGTGGAATGGTCGTTAAGACACTAACAGCTTACAGACGGTAGGCAATTAAGGTCACAATTCTGAAAACTTAGGACACTGAAGAGGCATTTCTACTCACTCTGAAAAACACCAAAATAAATATGCCCAGGGTCCCTGCTCATCTGTGTGAACGTGCCTTAGGCATGCTGCAAGGAGGCATGACTGCAGATGTGGCCAGGGCAATAAATTGCAATGTCTGTACTGTGAGACAGCGCTACAGGGAGACAGGTACAGGATGGCAACAACAACTGCCTGAGTTACACCAGGACCACACAATCCCTCCAACAGTGCAGACTGTCCGCAATAGGCTGAGAGAGAGCGCTTGTAGGCCTGTTGTAAGGCAAGTCCTCACCAGACATCACCGACAACAATGTCGCCTATGGGCACAAACCCACTGTTACTGTGTCACACAGGACTGGAAAAAAGTGCTCTTCACTGATGAGTCGTGGTTTTGACTCACCATCGGTGATAGTCAGATTCGCGTTTATCATTGAAGGGATGAGGCCTGTACTCTGGAGCGGGATCGATTTGGAGGTAGAGGGTCCGTCGTGGTCTGGGGGCGATGTGTCAGAGCGTGATTGGACTGAGCTTGTTGTCATTGCAGGCAATCTCAATGCTGTGCGTTACAGGAAAGACATCCTCCTCTCTCATGTGGTACCCTTCCTGCAGGCTCATCCTGACATGACCCTCCAGCATGACAATGTCACCAGCCATACTGCTCGTTCTGTGTGTGATTTCCTGCAAGACAGGAATGTCAGTGTTCTGCCGTGGCCAGCGAAGAGCCCGGATCTCAATCCCATTGAGCACGTCTGGGACCAGTTGGATCGGAGGTTGAGGGCTAGGGCCATTCCCCCCAGAAATGTCCGGGAACTTGCAGGTGCTGAGTGTACTTAGGAGAAAACTGAAAACATTGTAGTTACTCCAATGACAGACATTGGGTGGCCAAGGCTTCAGGGGGTCATTAGACAATGACAGAAAATGTGTGTGTAACCCTAACCATCTAAGGAGCATGAATGAATCCTATGATTGTTGATTAGAGGTAGAAGTGATAATTCACTTAACCAGGAGTTCTTCAATGTGGCAGACAGTGTGGTCCAAAAGGGTTACTTCACTAGAATTCAATGTGACAGTGTGGTCCAAAAGGGTTACTTCACTAGAATTCAATGTGACAGTGTGGTCCAAAAGGGTTACTTCACTAGAATTCAATGTGACAGTGTGGTCCAAAAGGGTTACTTCACTAGAATTCAATGTGACAGTGTGGTCCAAAAGGGTTACTTCACTAGAATTCAATGTGACACTGTGGTCCAAAAGGAGCAGGAGCACTATATTGAACTCTCTGTTTTCCTGCGTCTGACTTCCCACTCACGACACCCAGTACCTTTCATCTCTAGCTTCAGTGATTTTTGCAATTCGTTCCAGTCATTGGCAGCAGAGAACTGTAAGGAAAGGCGGCCAAATGAGGTGATGGCTTTGGGGTGGCCAGTGAAATATACCTGCTGGAGTGCGTGTTGCTATTGTGACCAGTGAGCTGAGATAAGGCGGGGATTTACCTAGCAAAGGCTTATAGATGACCTGGAGCCAGTGGGTTTGGCAACGAGAGCATACAGGTCGCAGTGGTGGGTAGTATATGGAGCTTTGGTGACAAAATGGATGGCACTGTGATAGACTTCATCCAATTTGCTGAGTAGAGTGTTGGAGGCTATTTTGTAAATGACATCGCCGAAGTCGAGGATGAGTGAAGGAGGCTTTGTTGCGAAATAGGAAGCCGATTCTAGATGTAATTTTGGATTGGATAAGTTTAATATGAGTCTGGAATGAGAGTTAGATCATGGCTAGCCCTACTCTGCAGTAACTAACTTAGCTAGCTATAATTTTTTACACCTTTATGATTGCAAATTGTGGTAATCTTTTGATAATAACAATTGTTCGTTTTGAGTTTAAGTTCGAAAATCTAACTGAGTTAATAATGGATTTCAAATTGCTGAATGTTAAAACTTACTTCAAATATAATGCTTTCCCCAATCGTGAAAAGAGCTTGTGGCGCTGTGGAAATATTCTCTCTTCTTCTTTATGTTCTTCTTATTCTTCTGTATCTTGCAACTAACGTTTAATATTCTCTCCCCCTCATCCTCGATTTGAAAAATGCTCCGCCAAACGTCAACATAAATGCTTCTTTCAATAAGAGGTGAAATGAGCATCAAACTACCAGTAGCGAATGGCAGTTTGGGGTGGCACCCACCCTGGAAACCCCTCTGGCTCCGCTTCTGCATATATCCTCTCTGGGCTTCCATAGCTTTTTTTACAGTGGAGTTGAAGTTCATGAATTGCGTAGTTGGGCTGATGAGACATTGGATTGCGCACTGAAATTGAACAGTGAATAGGCATTTCAATGTCATAGCCTTAGCCGATGGTAATTTGTGGAATAGACACCGCCTGGAATGTGGTTTTAACCAATCAGCATCCAGGATTAAAAGGCACGGGGTCTAAAAGGAAAGAAGTATGATCTGTGATGTTCAGAGGCCAAGGAAACAATGACCTTAAGTTCGGCAAAAATGTAGCAAAACAATTCCGAAATGTAATAAATGTCATAATTTGATGGATTTATGACTTTGGTACAGTAATCAAACACTTGGCTCAACATTTTTAGCAGTTGGTCTATCAACTCAGGGGAAATAAATATACAAAAGAATACAATCTCATCTGCTGGAAAATATATTTATAATATATTTTGTACTAACTGTATTGCTCAAATTGATCCGAGAATATAAATGATGTAGGCCGATTCGAACATAAGAGAAGGGTTAAACCTGTAATGGAAAAGGGGAAAGAGAGACATTGGGAATCAATTCCATTAACTGGCAGCAACTGTATTTCACTCTGTTCGGTGGTTGTGGCTGGCTGGCTTAGGGCCTACTTGGCTGAGTGTGTGTCCAGAATGCCTGGTCAGGGTAAAGCGTAGGTATGGTAGGCCTAAAAGGCATCCAGGTGCCTGCATCAATGATGCCCTTATGGACAGTCTGTACGCGTGTTCATGTTAGTGAACCTCCACACGAAGATCCCTTTAAGCATTTCTTAAAGGACACGTTCAGGTAGTCCCTTTGGCCCATTTGCTGTGTCTAGAAGGAGCATGAGAGAAAGAAGAGGGCGTTTAATTACAGTTCAGCCGTTCACTTACACAGTGCCACAGTGTAATTCCTCCAGCTGCAAGCCTCATTTGCATTTAACCATCAAGCCTGAGACGGAAATGGGAACGGGGTGTAACACACTCTATGAGAACGGTAGCAGAAGAGAGAAAACGTGGTAATTACAGACTGCTTCCCAAATAGCACTCTATTTCCCTATAGTGCACTACTTTTGACCAGAGCCCTGTGGGCCCTGTTCAAAAGTAGTGCTTTATGTAGGGAACAGGGTGCCATTTGGGAAACCCCCATAGACCAAGCTGTGAGTTGGGAAAGGATGGCTTGGCTTCCTTCCTCATCCACCCTTTTCATCTGCTTGTTCAATGCTTCATTCTCCCACATACACCCATACACCCATACTCTCTAAACTGCACCACTACAGGGGGCTAAAAGCATTGTTTTTCGTAGACTCAGAATTCTGAAAATGCTTTATCACTATATCAGGGTCCCAAATGGCACGCTATTCCCCCATATAGTGCTATATAGGAAATACAATGACATTTGGGATGCAATTTAGATCTGGTTCAATACATTCTCCTAAGCTGGATGTTATCATTTAGGCACACACACATTTAGGTCATGCTTGGACCCTTGGCTGCAGTCAGTTGGCTACCACTGGTCCACCTCTTTGTGCTGCGTATCAGAGCACATTTTTTACATACCTGCCTGTAACATGCTGTCTGTGTCTGTGATAGCGGGATCGTATTCGCTAGGCACCAAACCAAAGAAAACAGGGAGGGTCTACCATTTTCATCTTCCATTGCAAAATGTTTTGTTTTTGTTTTGAGCCCTAATGTATCTGTCAATTGTTAGCCTGGGAGACACAGAGATGTTAGGTCTCTATGGAGCACTAGATGGCAGACAGGAACACCAGACCCCCCCATACTCAACTACACACATATTTATCATAAAACAACATCACAGATGGAGAGGGAGAGAGAGAGAACATTTGAATGGTAAAATCCTTTGTATTGGACTCTCCAGTACTTAAACATTCAACCCTCAGAAGTCATGCACCAATGCGCTGTGTAAGAAAAACAGAGAGGGAGATTGACTTTGTCTTACTTTGTGACATCCTCATTATACTAAAAACACCACATTACTCCCCCCCCACCACCAAAAAAAAACATACATACCACCACTACTTCAACAAGATCACATTACACAACCCAGCACAATCCAATTCAGCACCACACTACAAAAAATACATGTCAGAAATACAGACAGCCCCCCTCAACCCCCATACCTCCTGAAACATCTCCACATTATTCAGCATTATGTTAAACAAAAATTCAACACTAAGGCGCACAGAGACTATCCCTTTAAATAATAACACAGGGTCAGTTGCCCCCTACCTCTGATCCGGTTTCTTCTCGTTAGCTATATGGCCAACTTGGCCTGCCCAAACATAATTTATTTTCACTGTTAAAATAACTGTGGGCCAAAACAAACATCCCCACAGAAAACACCACCCCCAACCTTATACACAGGCAGTCCAACAGAGACAATACCAGGGGCATCACCTCAGCCCTGGGAGGCATCACTTTGCCTTTGGCATCACCCTTTGGCATCACCCTTGGTCAGTCCCCGGTCTCCTCGTACACACAGGAAAAAGCATGCAGAACCGTTTCAGTTGATACACAAGTTTTTTGATTGACATTCAAATAGCCACCCTTTGAAAAGCTTTTCACACTCTTGCATTCCACAAGTCAGAGACCTATGATGACACACCGGACACCTTTCTTGTCAAGAATTTTGATATCGTTTCAAGTGCAGTCGCAAAAACCATCAAGCGCTATGATGAAACTGGCTCTCATGAGGACCGCCACAGGAAAGAAAGACCCGGAGTTACCTCTGCTGCAGAGGATAAGTTCATTAGAGTTACCAGCCTCAGGCCTCCTGAGTGGCGCAGTGGTCTAAGGCACTGCATCGCAGTGCTAGCTGTGCCACTAGAGATTCTGGGTTCGAGTCCAGGCTCTGTTGCAGCCGGCTGCGACCGGGAGACCCATGTGCGATGCACAATTGGCCCAGCATCGTCCGGGGATAGGGGAAGATTTGGCCGGCAGAGATGTCCTTGTCCCATTGCACACTAGCAACTCCTGTGGCGGGCCGGGTGCAGTGCACGCTGACACGGTTGCCAGATGCACAGTGTTTCCTCCAAAACATTGGTGTGGCTGGCTTCCCAGTTAAGTAGGCATTGTGTCAAGAAGCAGTGCGGCTTGGTTGGGTTATGTTTTGGAGGACGCACAGCTCTCGACCTTTGCCTCTCCCGAGTCTGTACGGGAGTTTCAGCAATGAGACAAGACTAACTACCAAAAGGATAACATGAAATCTGGGAGAAAAACAGGGTAAACAAAAAGAGTTACAGGTCTCAGAAATTGCTGCCCAAATAAATGCTTCACAGAATGAAAGTTACAGACACATCTCAATATCAACTGTTCAGAGGAGACTGTGTGAATCAGGCCTTCATGGTTGAATTGCTGCAAAGAAACCACTACTAAAAGACACAAATAATAAGAAGAGACTTGCTTGTGCCAAGAAACACGAGCAATGGGCATTAGACCGGTGAAAAGTCCAAATTGGAGATTTTTGGTTACAACCGTCGTGTCTTTGTGAGATGCGGTGAGGGTGAACGGATGATCTCCTCATGTGTGTTTCCCACGTAATGCATTGAGGAGGAGGTGTTATGGTGGGGGGGGTGCTTTGCTAGTGACACTGTCTGTGATTTATTTAGAATTCAAGGCACACTTAACCAGCATGGCTACCACAGCATTCTGCAGCGATATGCCATCCCATCTGGTTTGGGCTTGGTGGGACTATCATTTGTTTTTCAACAGGACAATGACCCAACAGACCTCCAGGCTGTGTAAGGACTATTTTACCAAGAAGGAGGGTGATGGAGTACTGCATCAGATGACCTGGCCTCCACAATCACCCAACCTCAACCCAATTAAGATTGTTTGGGATGAGTTGGACTGCAGAGTGAAGGAAAAGCAGCCCGCAAGTGCTCAACGTAAGTGGAAACTTCTTCAAGACTGTTGGAATAGCTTTCCAGGTGAAGCTGGTTGAGAGAATGCCAAGAGTGTGCAAAGCCGTCATCAAGGCAAAGGGTGGCTATTTGAAAAATCTCAAATAAAAAATATATTTGTTTAACACGTTTTTGATTACTACCATATGTGTTATTTCATAGTTCTGATGTCTTTACTGTTATTCTACAATGTAGAAAATAGTAAAAAATAAAGGAAAACCCTTGAATGAATAGGTGTTCTAAAACATTTTACCGGTAGTGTATGTATACAGTACCTGTCAAAAGTTTGGACACACATATTGGTTTTCAATGGTTTTTCTTTATTTTTACTATTTTCTACATTGTAGAATAATATTGAAGACTTCAAAACTATGAAATAAGACATATGTATCATATAGTAACCAAAAAAGTGTAAAACAAATCAAAATAGATAGGGCCCATAGGGCTCTGGTCAAAAGTAGTGCACTATATAGGGGAAAGGGGGCCATTTGAGACACACCCTTCATGTCCAAATGTAATCCAGATGGCTGGCCACAGTGGAGCCCTGATCCTAGCCCTCCCTCACTCAGAGTTCAGATATCAACCTCAATGATCCCTGGAGAAAGCTCCATCATAATTACATCACAGGATGCTAGCAAGGACTGAATCCATACCATCCTAAATGTTCCCATATTCCCTATATGGAGCACTACTTTTGACTAAAACCTTAGGGGAATAGGGAATACAGATGTTGAATCTAATTTGATCACCTTGTTGCATGAGAACTTTCCTGCAACGCACACATCTATAACGTTTAGAGGCTTAAAAAAGGCTTTAAAAAATACTTATAAAAAGGCTTTTAAGGTTTGTAATTTCCACTTTGAAATTTCAGACTTGATTTCCCCTTATGAAAAATGTATCAACCTCTACCAAAAATGTCCATGAACGCACCCTTCTGTTCAGACTCCGGAGACGGGCACATCGTGCACCACTCCTTAGCATTCTTCTCGCCAATGTCCAGTCTCTTGACAACAAGGTTGATGAAATCCGAGCAAGGGTAGCATTCCAGAGGGACATCAGAGACTGTAACATTCTTTGCTTCATGGAAACATGGCTCACTGGAGAGACGCTATCGGAGTCGGTGCAGCCAGCTGGTTTCTCCACGCATCGCGCCGACAGAAACAAACATCTTTCTGGTAAGAAGAGGAGCGGGGGCGTGATTCCTTATGATTAACGAGACATGGTGTGACCACAACAACATACAGGAACTCAAGTCCTTCTGTATTCCCCCACAAGCAGACACATCGATGGCTCTGAACTAACTTTATTTGACTCTTTGCAAACTGGAATCCATATATCCTGATGCTGCATTCATTGTAGCTGGGGATTTTAACAAGGCTAATCTGAAAACAAGATTCCGTAAATTGTATCAGCATATCGATTGCGCAACCAGGGCTGGAAAAACCTTGGATCATTGCTATTCTAACTTCCGCAACGCATATAAGGCCCTGCCCCGCTCTCCTTTCGGAAAAGCTGACCACGACTCCATTTTGTTGATCCCTGCCTACAGACAGAAACTAAAACAAGAAGCTCCCGTGCTGAGGTCTGTTCAACGCTGGTCTGACCAATCTGATTCCACACTCCAAGACTGCTTCCATCACGTGGACTGGGATATGTTTCGTATTGCATCAATCAACAACATTGACGAATACGCTGATTCGGTGAGCGAGTTCATTAGAACGTGCGTTGAAGATGTCGTTCCCATAGCAACGATTAAAACATTCCCAAACCAGAAACCGTGGATTGATGGCAGCATTCGCGTGAAACTGAAAGCGCGAACCACTGCTTTTAATCAGGGCAAGGTGACCGGAAACATGACAGAATACAAACAGTGTAGCTATTCCCCCCGCTAGGCAATCAAACAAGCTAAGCGTCAGTATAGAGACAAAGTAGAATCTCAATTCAACGGCTCAGACACAACAGGTATGTGGCAGGGTCTACAGTCAATCACGGATTACAAAAAGAAAACCAGCCCCGTCACGGACCAGGATGTCTTACTCCCAGGCAGACTAAATAACTTTTTTGCCCGCTTTGAGGACAATACAGTGCCCGCAACCAAAACATGCGGACTCTCCTTCACTCCATCGACGTGAGGAAAACATTTCAATGTGTCAACCCTCGCAAGGCTGCAGGCCCAGACGGCATCCCCAGCCGCGCCCTCAGAGCATGCGCAGACCAGCTGGCTGGTGTGTTTACGGACATATTCAATCAATCCCTATCCCAGTCTGTTGTTCCCACATGCTTCAAGAGGGCCACCATTGTTCCTGTTCCCAAGAAAGCTAAGGTAACTGAGCTAAATGACTACCGCCCCGTAGCACTCACTTCCGTCCTCATGAAGTGCTTTGAGAGACTAGTCAACGACCATATCACCTCCACCCTACCTGACACCCTAGACCCACTCCAATTTGCTTACCGCCCAAATAGGTCCACAGACGATGCAATCTCAACCACACTGCACACTGCCCTAACCCATCTGGACAAGAGGAATACCTACGTGAGAATGCTGTTCATCGACTACAGCTCGGCATTCAACACCATAGTGCCCTCCAAGCTCGTCATCAAGCTCGAGACCCTGGGTCTCGACCCCGCCCTGTGCAACTGGGTACTGGACTTCCTGACGGGCCGCCCCCAGGTGGTGAGGGTAGGCAACAACATCTCCACCCCGCTGATCCTCAACACTGGGGCCCCACAAGGGTGTGTTCTGAGCCCTCTCCTGTACTCCCTGTTCACCCACGACTGCGTGGCCACGCACGCCTCCAACTCAATCATCAAGTTTGTGGACAATACAACAGTGGTAGGCTTGATTACCAACAATGACGAGACGGCCTACAGGGAGGAGGTGAGGGCCCTCGGAGTGTGGTGTCAGGAAAATAACCTCACACTTAACGTCAACAAAACTAGGGAGATGATTGTGGACTTCAGGAAACAGCAGAGGGAACACCCCCCTATTCACATCGATGGAACAGTAGTGGAGAGGGTAGTACGTTTTAAGTTCCTCGGCGTACACATCACAGACAAACTGAATTGGTCCACCCACACAGACAGCATCGTGAAGAAGGCGCAGCAGCACCTCTTCAACCTCAGGAGGCTGAAGAAATTTGGCTTGTCACCAAAAGCACTCACAAACTTCTACAGATGCACAATCGAGAGCATCCTGCTGTATCACCGCCTGGTACGGCAACTGCTCCGCCCACAAACGTAAGGCTCTCCAGAGGGTAGTGAGGTCTGCACAACGCATCACCGGGGGCAAACTACCTGCCCTCCAGGACACCTACATCACCCGATGTCACAGGAAGGCCATAAAGATCATCAAGGACGACAACCACCCGAGCCACTGCCTGTTCACCCCGCTATCATCCAGAAGGCGAGGTCAGTACAGGTGCATCAAAGCTGGGATTGAGAGACTGAAAAACAGCTTATATCTCAAGGCCATCAGACTGTTAAACAGCCACCACTAACATTGAGTGGCTGCTGCCAACACACTGACTCAACTCCAGCCACTTTAATAATGGGAATTGATGGGAAATGATGTAAAATATATCACTAGCCACTTTAAACAATGCTACCTTATATAATGTTACATACCCTACATTATTCATCTCATATGCATACGTATATACTGTACTCTATATCATCTACTCCATCTTTATGTAATACATGTATCACTAGCCACTTTAACTATGCCACTTTGTTTACATACTCATCTCATATGTATATACTGTACTCAATACCATCTACTGTATTTTGCCTATGCCGCTGTGTACCATCACTCATTCATATATCTTTATGTACATATTCTTTATCCCCTTACAGTGTCTATAACCAGCAGTTTTGGAATTACTGATTACTTGTTGGTTATTACTGCATTGTCGGAACTAGAAGCGCAAGCATTTCGCTACACTCGCATTAACATCTGCTAACCATGTGTATGTGACAAATACATTTGATTTGATTATAATCCACATAAACATTCACATTCCATGTTGCTGCAGGGTTATTTTCATGCGTAGAAGACTGGCTCAAATTATGATCCTACATCTGTAGGGTACTATTTGGAATGCCCACCTTACTTTCCTAAGGCAGGTGTAACAAGTGCGCTGAGAGTTGGAACGCAAGTTCAGTGAGTGTTTTAATAAATAAAAGCAACAATGTACACCAAACACAAACAATGCACCGACATGAAAACAGAGTCAATAACACCTGAGTAAAGAACCAATGGGTGTGACAGATAAAGGGAAGATAATCAAGGAGGTGATGGAGTCCAGGTGAGTGTCACGAGACCGAGTCAATAACACCTGAGTAAAGAACCAATGGGTGTGACAGATAAAGGGAAGATAATCAAGGTGATGGTGTCCAGGTGAGTGTCATGAGGCGCAGGTGCGCTTGACGATGGTGACAGGTGTGCGGGATAATCAGCAGCCTGATGACCTAGACACAGGAGAAGAGTATACGTGACAGCAGGCCCCTAGCTTCCACACTCCGATACAAGCAGATGCGGAAAACCTCCACCAAGCAGATCTAGAATCCTTCCTCTTCTGTTGGGCTCAATGTTACCTTGTGAATGTCTTTTGAAGTCATGTGATATGTATGCGGTAGAACCTCAAACCAAAGTAGGTCAATAAGGGTTTGTCTCAAATGGGACGGTATTAGAGCTCTATGTGCCTTGGTCAAAAGCAGTGCACTATATAGGGAACAGGGTGCCATTTGGGATGCAGCCCCAGGCTGAGAAACCTTCCTCATCTGTTGGGCTCAACGTCACTTAGTGAATCTCTTTGAAGTCATGTGAGATGTATAGGAAGAGTATATGCAGAAGGCTGTGGTCTGTGTTCACTGAGCTAATTCAAAGACATAATGATCCATCCATCGTGGAGGCATGTTAGATGTGCTGTCTAGTGTCTGTCTAATGTGGTAAAATTACGTTAATACAAACCCAATTCAGATGTCTTCTTTAATACTTTAACTAATATGTTGTCAGTGCACTCACAACAGCCAGCCAATCGACATGCTGTGACTTATCACATTTCCTGGTTATTATTACAGTCTCCTTGACGACATAAGAAAGGAAGTGGAACCTTTGAAGGGATAATTGCTTGACTTTCTGTGACATCTCAAGGGATTGAGAAGTCTAAAGACTATGTTTTAAAAGCTGCTGTGTGTTGAATTAAAGCACGTTTAGGGGTTAGGACAGCTTAAAGCTCATGAATAATGTCGTAACCAATTGAATAACATTTCACCTTCTCTCTATACCTGACAATACCAGACAATAGCCTTGTACTTTCTTATTTTCTGGAAATCATATCAAATCCACTTTAAGCCATAGAGCATTGTTTGGTTATTTTCTTGAGTGAAATGTACGTTTTTGAAAATTGAGTTTTGAAGTTCCTCACAATTCTCAGCCAATTCAATATTTCCAGTTATTTCAATTCTTCCTTTGCCTCTCCACCAACCACTACACAAATTACCGTAAGATTACAGGGACATGGAGAAAAGAATAAAGACATTGATGTCTTCAACATGAAACAGATTGCTACATTTATCAGGAATGTTGGTAGAGGAATTTACCTCAAAGGAATTTTTAGAAAACAATTAACACCTTGTTTTTAAAACATGATACTGTGCAAAGGTTAAGAATATATCTTTGCCAGGTAGTAGCACTGTAGCACTAATTCCCAAAAGTTTTTGGGACACTGTAAAGTCCATGGAGAATAAGAGCACCTCCTCCCAGCTGCCCACTGCACTGAGGCAAGGAAACACTGTCACCACTGATAAATCTACCATAATCAAGAATTTCAATAAACATTTTTCTAGGGCTGGCCATGCTTTCCACCTGGCTACCCCTACCCCGCCCAACAGCTAGTAACCCCCACAGCAACTTAACCCCCCCCTTCTCCTTCACCCAAATCCAGATAGCTGATGTTCTGAAAGAGCGGCAAGATCTGGACCCCTACAAATCAGCTGGGCTAGTTAATCTGGACCGTCTCTTTCTAAAATTATCCGCCACAATTGTTGCAACTCCTATTACTAGCCTGTTCAACCTCTCTTTCGTATAGTCTGAGCCAAACTGTTACAGACCTATATCCATCCTGCCCTGTCTTTCTTCGAAAGTCTTCGAAAGCCAAGTTAAAAAACAGATCACCGACCATTTTGAATCCCACCGTACCTTCTCCACTATGCAATCTGGTTTCAGAGCTGGTCTTGGGTGCACCTCAGCCACGCTCAAGGTCCTAAACGATATCATAACCGCCATCGATAAAAGAAAGTACTGTGCAGACTTCTTCATCTACCTGGCCAAGGCCTTCGACTCTGTCAATCACTGC
The DNA here is from genome assembly GCF_023373465.1 of Oncorhynchus keta. Taxonomy (NCBI): domain Eukaryota; kingdom Metazoa; phylum Chordata; class Actinopteri; order Salmoniformes; family Salmonidae; genus Oncorhynchus; species Oncorhynchus keta. The sequence continues at coordinate 40,727,147 of NC_068435.1, read as the reverse complement.
ATTCTTATCGGCAGACTCAATAGCCTTGGTTTCTCTAATGACTGCCTCGCCTTGTTCACCAACTACTTCTCAGATAAAGTTCAGTGTGTCAAATCGGAGGGCCTGCTGTCCGGACCTCTGGCAGTCTCTATGGGCGTGCCAGAGTATTCAATTCTCGTGCCGACTCTTTACTTTTTAGATATCAATGATGTTGCTCTTGCTGCTGGTGATTCTCTGGTCCACCTCTATGCACCTCACGCCCAATTTTTCAGTTTTTGATTTGTTAAAAAAGTTTGAAATATCCAATAAATGTCGTTCCACTTCATGATTGTGTCCCACTTGTTGTTGATTCTTCACAAAAAAATACAGTTTTATATCTTTGTTTGAAGCCTGAAATGTGGGAAAAGGTCGCAAAGTTCAAGGGGGCCGAATACTTTCGCAAGGCACTGTACTGTACTACCCACCACCGCGACCTGTATGCTCTCATTGGCTCCAGGTCATCTATAAGTCTTTGCTAGGTAACGCCCCGCCTTATCTCAGCTCACTGGTCACAATAGCAACACCCACCCGTAGCACGCGCTCCTGCAGGTATGTTTGACTGGTAATCCCCAAAGCCAACACCTTCACCTTTCAGTTCTCTGCTGCCAATGACTGGAACGAATTGCAAAAATCACTGAAGCTGGAGACGTATATCTCCCTCACTAACTTTAAGCATCAGCTGTCAGAGCAGCTTACCGATCACTGTACCTGTACACAGCCCATCTGTAAATAGCACACCCAACTACCTCATCCCCATATTGTTATTTTATGTTGTTGTTGCTCTTTTGCACCCCAGTATTTCTACTTGCACATTATCATCCAGTGTTAATGCTAAATTGTAATTATTTCACCACTGTGGCCTATTTGCCTTACCTCTCTAATCTTACTACATTTGCACACACTTTACATAGATTTTTCTATTGTGTTCTTGACTGTAGGTTTCTTTATCCCATGTGTTTTTTTTTTTGCCTACCTGATTAAATAAAGGTGAAATAAAAAATATATATATAGAAAAACAACTTCAAACATTAATACATTACAGCAGTTACATTGCGTGTGTGTGAGCGAGAGAGAATCATTGCACTTTATCTCTGTTCTCTTGCTTTCATTCTCACAGGAGCACCTCCTCTTCACCTCCATTTAGCTCATTCTGTCTGAAGCCCTTCGATCGCATTTCCCCATCACCTCCGAAACGCACGTAATGCAAACACACACACACACAGGCCTATTCTCTGCCACCTTGGCTTCCAGTTCTCTGAGGCTGCCTGCATAACCCTTTCTGATTAAAACTGAATGCAGAGGAGAGGAGAGAAAAAAGAATGATGCAGAGGCAAATAGAGTAAGGAGAATGATGAATGTGGTTTTGAGATTGCTTTTGGTTCCTCCTTCACAAACTCCTAGATGTGATACTGTAGCTTCTGGTTTTAATAATCTGTGCCTATAAAGGTGTGTCATGGTGTATAAGGTGTATGCTTTCTCAGATAAGGAACGTAGTGAGTGACATGACCTCAATTTCTTTCGGAGGATATGAAGTTTGAAAAGGCACAGTGAATGCATCCCAAATGGCACCCTATTCACTATACAGTGTTGGGAGCCATTTGGGATGCAGCGAGTGTCATCTCTATGTACACGGAGCAAAAATATAAATGTAACATGTAAAGTGTTGGTCCCATGTTTCATGAGCTGAAATAAAACATTCCAGAAATCTTCCATGCACAGATAAATCTTATTTATCTCAAATTTCTTGCACAAATGTGTTTACATCCCTGTTAGTGAGCATTTCTCCTTTGCCAAGGAATATCAAGAAGCTGATTAAACAGCATGATCATTATACAGGTGCACCTTTGATGGGGGCAATAATAGGCCACAAGAGGAGTGGGACAATGTTCCACCATCCACAGCCGGATCAACTCTATGTGAAGGAGATGTGTCGCGCTGCACGAGGCAAATGGTGGTTACACCAGATACAGACTGGTTCTGATCCACGACCCTACCTTCTTTTAAAGTATCTGTGACCAACAGATGCACCTGTATTTCCATCAATGTGAAATCCATAGATTAGGGCCTAATTAATTAATTAATTATTTTTCCATTAACTGATTTCCATATATCAATTGTAACTCAGTGAAATCTTTGAAATGGTTGCATGTTGCGTTTATATTTTTATTCAGTATAAAGGACATTTTCCTCCATACTTCTGAAGGTCTTTTGCAGCCATTTGCATACCGTGTTTGCCATTAGTCAGTAAGCACTACTGACTAATGGCAAACACGGTATGCAAAAGGCTGCAAAAGACCTTCAGAAGTTTCTCTATGCAACAATTCTGCTACTGCTATACAGCACGTATAGCAGTAGCAGAATTGTTGCATAGAGAAACTACGGTCATGGTTGAAATGATGTGTCTGTATGCACACACACACACACAGACACAGACACAGGCACACACACACAGACGGCTGCTGTCACCATCTGATGAATACCCCCAAGGTGCACTGTGTCACCTTTCTAAATTAAAACTGTGGCTCTCTGTTTATCCAACCTAATAAAACAAAGGAGGACTTGACCTTCAAGCTGGTTCACAGCAGAACACACACATATTGCACACACACAAACACGCACGCACAGACGGACACACGCACGCACTCAAACACACACATGTACACACGTACATTCCCACAAACTCACACATGCATGCACAGTCCCATATATACTCATCAATCATCATCATCCTCTGCTCTTCATCATTTGTATCTATAAAGACTCCCCCAAGTGCGTGACCAAGGCTCATTTCGCTTAGTCGTGAGAGGAGGATTGTGGGTCACGGAAGCTCAGCACTGATCCATCAGAGACCATTTGACATCTTGTAACTCTCCTTAGCTACCGTTGAGCGGGACTGAATTTCAAATGGCACCCTATTCCTTATGTATTGCACTACTTTTGACCAGAGCTCAATGGGATTCCCTATGGGCCATGGTCAAATGTGCACTGTATAGGGAATAGGGTGTAATTTGGGACACAGACCTGGAGCGAGCAGTCATAACGGAGATGGATGACAACGTCACGAAGGGAATGAGTCAGGGGAGTCAGACGGTGGCGCAAAGGACCAGCGTACAAGGACAGCTAGTCTGTCTGTCTTAACTGTCGTCTCTGTCTGGATGATTTGCTCTGTTTGCTGACTTCCCTGGTTCCTTACCTATTCCGTATTTTGTGCCATTTTGGATGCAGCCCGGGAATGATCTGTTTCCTATCTTGATGATTAGATTATATGGCTGGACAGCACATATAGTGCCTTCAGAAAGTATTCATACCCCTTGACTTTTGTTATTTTACAGCCTGAATTAAAAATGGATTAAATATACAGTATATTTTTCTCTCGCCAATTTACATACAATACCCCATAATCACAAAGTAAAAACATTATTTAAAATTTTTAAATTTTTGCAAATTTATTGAAAATGAAATACAGTAATAGCTCATTTACATAAGTATTTACACAGTCAACACTTTGTAGAAGCATCTTTGGCAGCGATTACAACTGTGAGTCTTTCTGGATAAGTCTGTAAGAGATTTCCGCACCTGGATTGTGCAACATTTGCCCATGATTCTTTTTGAGATTCTTCTAGCTCTGTCTAATTGGTTGTTGAACATTCTCTGTCTTCTTGGTATGTAACTCCAGCCTAGATTTTGCCTTGTATTTTAGGATATTGTCCTGCTGAAAGGTGAGTTTATCTCCCAGTTTCTGATGGAAAGCAGACTGAACCAGGGTTTCCTCTAGGATTTTGCCTGTGTTTACAGCAGCTCCACTCCGTCCCTTTTCTATCCTGAAAAACTCCCCGGTCCTTAACGATTACAAGCATACCCATTTAATGATGCAGCCACCGCTATGCTTGAAAATATGGAGAGTGGTACCCACTAATGTGTTGTATTTGCCCCAAACATTTTTTGCAGTATTATTTTAATGCCTGGTTGCAAACAGGATGCATGTTTATTCTGTACAGGCTTCCTTCTTTTCACTCGGTCAATTGGGTAAAAAAAAAATACAAAAAAAACTACCAATAGGTGCCCTATTCTTTGTGGTTGAATATGTGTATGAAATTCACTGCTTGCCTAAGGGACCTTACAGGTAATTGTATGGGTGCCGTACAGATATGAGGTAGTCATTCAAAAATCATGTTCATCACTATTATTGCACAGAGAGTGAATCAATGCAACTTATTATGTGACTTGTTAATCAGATTTTTACTCCTGAACTTATTTAGGCTTGTCATAACAAAGGGGTTCTATACTTATTGACTCAAGACATTTAAGTTTTTCATTTTTAATTCATTTGTAAACATTTCTAAAACGTCATTCCACTTTGACATTTTGGGGTATTGTGCGTAGGCCAGTGAAAAACATCTAAATTGAATCTGTTTTAAATTCAAGCCAACACAACAAAATTTGGAAAAAGTCAAGGGTGTGAATACTTGTCTGGATGAGCTGCCCCAGTCTAAACAAGGACCTCTGGTGGAGAAACTGTGCTCCCTGGACCATCACATCTGGCCTTAGGAATAGGGGGTTGCAAAATTTAATTTTCCCCAAATTCCAGGTTTTCTGGAATTCCGGGTTGATGGATCCCAGGTTTCCTGCTTATTCTCCCATGATTCAGGGAACATTCCAACCGAGATTTCTGAAAACCTGAGAATTTGTGGGAAATTACCTGGATTTTGCAACCCTACATCTGCCTTCAGGAAGTATGCAAGAGAGAACAGATAGATAAAGTATGTTATGTTATTCGTGCATGACATTGTTTTAAGTACTCTGACTCATTTTTTTGAGGTACACAGAAACATAATGTCTCTTACTTACTTGTAACGATGGATGGCTCACTCTAAACCCTCATCCAAGCCTTTTTTCTGCTTTCACCACTTACCAACATTACATCATTCACTACGCCCCCCTATTTACACACCTCACCTGTATTCTCTCCTAAATGTACTTCCTAAATAACACCTGATTCCTTATTTAGCACACTACTTTTGACCAGGGCCCATAGGGTTCTGGTCAAAAGTAGTGCACTATATGGTGAATAGGGTGCCACAAAGTCTCTTCCTTCTAAAGTACAACAGCAAGGTAGGATAGAGAATTATCTTGGACTACAGGAAAATGAGGGCTGTGCACGCTCCCATTCACATCGACGGTGCCGTAGGGGAGCAGGTCGAGAGCTTCAAGTTCCTTGGTGTCCACATCACTAAAGACCTACCATGATCCAAACACACCAAGACAGTCGTGAAGAGGACACAACAATGCCTATTCCCCCTCAGGAGGCTGAAAATATTTGGCATGGGTCCTCAGATCCTCAAACATATCTACAGCTGCAAGAGCATCACCGCTTGGTATAGCAACTGCTCCGAGCTACAGAGTGTCATGACATTGCCCTCTTTGGGCACAGCGAGCACCATCCCCCTCTCTCTGCACCATCCCCCTCTCGCTCTTCCCCCTACACCAGGCTTTATTAGGCAGGTCATAAATTCCTGGAGGAGATTCTTCCTCATGACCAGACAGTGTAGAGAGAGAGAGTGAGTTTTCATAGAGAGAACAAAGGAACTTCTTCTGCCTCACAGAACTTGAGAACTGAACAATATTCATGTTCTGGAGAATGTAGCCAGCTTACGAACTGGTCCGTTTGGTACTATTTTGTGAAAATCATGAGAGACAATATAGCCACATTACCATAAACATGTTTATACAAGAGTCTCAGTTGTGAGGCTTGCATCTAATTGTTGTATAAAATGAATGGGTAAAGATTAAACTAATTGTGAAATTATGTGATGTGATTTTAAAATGTTCAACCTCTCTGGGATATGTGGGACGGTAGCGTCCCAACTGGCCAACATCCAGTGAAAATGCAGAGCGCCAAATTTAAATAAATTACTATAAGAATTTCTTTGATGAAATCACACATGCAAGATAGCAAATTAAAGCTACACTTGTTGTGAATCCAGCCAATGTGTCAGATTTCAAAAATGCTTTACGGTGAAAGCAAACTATGCTATTATCTGAGGATAGCACCCCAGTAAACAAAGAGAGAAAAGCACATTTCAACCCTGCAGGCGTGACACAAAACACAGAAATAAAAATATAATTCATGACTTACCTTTGATGAGCTTCTTCTGTTGGCCCTCCAATATGTCCCATAAATATCATGGTCCTTTTGTTCGATTAATTCCGTCGATATATATCCAAAATGTCCATTTATTTGGCGCGTTTGATCCAGAAAAACACAGGCTTCTCTCATCTTTTTAAGTGGGAGAACTTGCACAATTGGTGGGTGACTAAATACTTTTTTGCCCCACTGTATATTAGGAAAATTATAACTTTGTAATCTGATTATTTTCCTTGTTGCCCCGACTTCCTAGTTAATTACAGTTACATGATTAAGTTAGTTTAATCACGTAATAATAATTACAGATAATTTATTTGATAAAAATTATACCAGTTTAATGATACCAGAGACACGACAAGAGGATAGTGAGCACGGCCCAGTACATCACTGGGGCCGAGCTTCCTGTCATCCAGGACCTCTATACCAGGCGGTGTTAAGGAAGGTCCAAAAAATTGTCAAAGACTCCAGCCACCCTAGTCATAGACTGTTCTTTCTGCTACCACACGGCAAGTGATTGCCAATTCTGGGACCAAAAGGCTCCTTAACAGCTTCTACCCCCAAGTAATAACATGGGTGAACAGTTAATCAAATGTCTACGTAGACTATTTACATTGACCCCCTTATTTTATTCTTCTTTATTTGCACTGACACTCTTGCACATGCTCGATGTACACTCACTGGAAAATGTCTTACCAAGTAAAACTTCCAAAAGGACTAATCCAAGGTAAAAAAGGAGATGGAGCACTCAACTAAACATTATACAGGATGCCATTATACAGGATGCCATTATACAGGATGCCATTATACAGGATGCCATTATACAGGATGCGAACAGAGGACTGTTGTGTCGACGTCAAGCTGACGTCTTCCTCAAAGGCCCATCTGAACGCTACACTCACTGGACTCTAACTGAACACTCTCAAATACTATACTGACACTCCGACATGCACACACACACGTGCACACACACACATTCACATTCCTTCACACTCTTCTCATACTCTGCTGCTACTATCTGTTTATTATCTATGCATAGTCACTTTACCCCTACCTACATGTATATAATACCTCAATTACCTCAACTAACCTTTACCCATGTACATTGACTCTGTACCAGTACCCCTTGTATATAGCCTCGTTATTGATTATTCTATAGTGTTACTATTTTCCCTTGAGTTTATTTAGCAAACTTTTCTTACTTGCTTTTTAAAGATTCTGCATTGTTGGTTAAGGGCTCGTAAGTAAGCAAATTCACAGTAAGGTCTATTACACCTGTTGTATTCAGCACATGTGACAAATACAATTTGATTTGAGAACTAATGAGGATGCTCTGCTCTCCTCCTCAGACAGACTCCTCATGTTAATTTGTACTCTGCATTAGGGGGGACTTTACAGCAGGGCTTTCTCTCTCTCTCTGATAGTCTGATTCATCCTCTACAGCAGACAGCCCCTGGTTGGCGTCTCATACTCACTCAGAACAGCCACACCACAACATCCCAGATCTTCTCCATTGAAGCAGAGGACGTTAGATGAAACAGCATGATGACAAAAAAAGTGCTACCTCTGTACCTAACAAGCGCTGTGTCTGAGTGCTTCCCAAATGGCAGAGTCTTACAAGCCCTGGTCTAAAGTAGTGCACTAAATAGGGAATAGGTTGCCACTACATAGAGTGCCATTGTCACTACATAGGGAATAAAGTTGCCATTTGGGACGCACACAGATAAAACAGCATGATGAGTCAGAATATATTCTCTCTCTGTACCTAACAAGCTGCGCTGGCTGTCTGTCTGTCTGCATCATTACTGCATTGTATTCCGCTGTAACACCTCTGCATGGTAGAGAGACAGAGACATGAGGAAAAATTCTGTGGATTAGTTATTAAGGCTTTGTTTTTTCCACTAGATTTGACAGGACTGTTCGGGCAGGAGATCAGAACAGCAAAATGGGAGGGTGTGAATGAAGTGTAATTTTAATGGTAGGATCAGTCAGGGGCAAACTTTTTAAATGCCGTTGCGGGTACCTCCTAACCCCTGGAAAACTGAGGTAGAGACACTGAACAGCTAGCTAGCTGTTTTCCAAATACATTTTGAGAGGATAGAAGAATGGTATGAAGGGGTGTGGTGATAAGTTCACCGTCTGTCGCTGCTGATTTTAATAATCCTCCTGTTCCTGCTGACGGTATATTCATGGAATCTTAAAGTCTTAAGTCCCAGCCACCAAGAGAAGACGGGCATTTCTGGAAATAATTCAACAGGCCTAGATGGAAAAAGAAGGCATAGCCTGTCTCCTATCCACCTTAATAAAGCCCCATCGTGAAATAAAAGGCACACGATAATGCATTCATCATGCATATTTCAAGCCTCAGACATCCACTTCAGAGTCATTATGCCAAATCACATCAGAGCCTCTCAGGCTATCTTTATCTGATAATGAAAAATGCCATCCATTCTTAAGGGTTACATCGGTATTACAGACTCAGGTAATATTTTATATATCTTTTTTTATAATCCGTACATATCTATCTCACAATGCTAATTTTAAAAGTGCTTCACGTTGGAATATGTTTCCCTTTGTTTCTAACAGGTACACAGTTTTAGCTCTACCACATATTTTTAGGAATCCTGACCCGGACGGGAGGGAGAGGGGCATGAACATAGAGATCCTATTCCGTGTGTGTGAGAACCATGCCATGTTCCCCATTACAGGTTGTGTATTCAAGGTCTAAGCACCGCACCACGGTTGGCCTGGACCACATTAAAGACATTTTTATACCACTGCTTTTCTTTCCTCAGCATGGCACCCTATTCCTTTATAGTGCACTACTTTTGACCTTGGCCCATAGCGTATGCCAATATGGTCCCATTTAGGACCCAGTCCATGTCATACCTGGAGTAGCCCCTCTGCACTCTGGGGTGGTTTGTGTTTATGCTTTGTGTTTCTTCAGTCCTTTTTCCCTTCTCTATGGCAGGAAGGGGTTACCTTACACATTTCCTGCTCTACTCCCTGTTCTCCTGGCTGTTTCTGGGACTGCCTGCCTGCCGTCTTGATGTTAAACATTCCCAGGCTCTCCTAACCTCCTGGCCTATCTGGCTGCACCGGCCAACAGAGCTCCCAGGTGAGTGTGTGGGCGGATCTCTTTCTTTCCCTCTCTCTCCTTTCCCACTCTACCTCTACCTCTCTCAGTCCCCCTCCTCTTCTCCACTAATGAAGACAAGGTAGAGAGCAATCTGTATTTACGGTGTGCCAGTTACGGGCATGGATGTGTGCATGTTTATCCTTCAGATGGATACCAGAGAATGAGAGCATTCCCAATCCAATGTGTGCAATGCAAACGGAATGGGATTTCTGTTGATGTGTTTAGTATTTTAACATACGGTCTGTGTACGTTTGACTCTCAGTAGTATTATTTAGCCTCAGTCTGAATATATCCATAATGGTATTGTGGAAATAAACCCGGCATCAGCTCTTTCCTCCTCTTTCCCTCCACCCTTTTCTCTCATTCTGTTTTCCCATAATCCTCTGCTCTACAGCTGTTCATAGACATGCTGTATGGGTTTGTTTAGGTTGTGTCTACTCAGTCAAAACTGAGCAGCATCCGCTGTCCAAAGGATATGATAACAAGGAACAGACCTTCCCCCACATACCAAACCTGTCTAAATGTAGCCATGTGATGCACTGCCTGCCTGTCTGTCTGTCCCTCCCTCTCCCTACCGCCATGTCCCCTCCGGGGAGCTTATCTTAATCATTTCCAGATCTCTGTGTCCACACAGCTGACTAAGAAAAACAAAAATAGAGAAATCTTCAGTGTTTACAAGGTAGCACTGCCGATCTTGCTGTTCCTGGGAGAGGTAGCTAGTATGTGTGTGTGTGTGTGTGTGTGTGTGTGTGTGTGTGTGTGTGTGTGGACGTGTTTAACTATACTTGTGGGGACCAGAAGTCCCCACAAGAATAGTAAACAAACACAAATTTGACCAACTGGGGACATTCTGTTAGTCCCCACAAGGTCTGATGCTATTTATAGGGGGTTTAAGGTGAGAATTAGTGTTAGGGTTAGAATTAGGTTCAGGGTTAGGAGCTAAGGTTAGTTATAGGGTTAGGATTAGGAGCTAGGTTCAGGGTTAGGGTTCAGGTTAGGTTATAGGGTTAGGGTTAGGTTTAGGGTAAGGGTTAGAGGTTAGGGAAAATAGGATTTTAAATGGGACTGAATTCTGTGTCCCCTCAAGGTTAGTTGTACAAGAGTGTGTTTGTGTGTGTTGTTCCCATTGGGCTTATGTGAGTAATAAGAAGTTGTGAACAGAACAGAAAGGATACTGGAAGGTTAGCTGGCAGCACCAGTTCCAGTCATCCCATCTGTGGCTCGTAGCCATTAGATTATGGCCATCCTAGTTAAGGAATTCCCATGGGTCCCACTATGGTCTAATGACTGAGGTGTGATAACTATTTACTAGGCTTTACAGCTGAAGCATTATGCTCTCAGCACCTGGGAAAGGCCTAGACATTTAGACATATATCTTAACCCCAGAAACCCAAAGGTGTTAGTGTTACAATGGAGTGATTTTTTAAATTATATTTTGTCTATTTCAGGAACATTTCTACGGACTTTGTGAATTCATTCGTTTTCAAAATCTTGGGGGTCGGGAAAAGTGTCATAGCGGATGAGTCATGTGGAAAGTCAGGAGTTCCTAGACTTTATTACGTCTATAAATATGGAGACTTACAGAACAAAGCTTATATCAGAAAGTCATGATAAACCTAAAGATAAAGCAACTCCTTTTTATATCACCTTCAAAGTGACAAATATCTCGAACAGCAAGTACTGTATGCCTGCAATGACTTTGAAGTTGGCTTTGCTGTTCTTAGCTCATTTCCTGATTTGAGTGAAGTTTAAAAAGAAAGGGTGATCTCTTTTTAAGCACACCTAAATAAAGTGTGTGTGGTTAAAAAAAAAACGGTGTTTTGCCAGCTACCTGCTCACAATCTCAGGATCAACAGGACACCACCCACCCACCGTAATCTCCATGGCTTTTGATGTTCTTTATTTAGATGAGCCTATTCGCTGTGCTGCATATCCTGTCTGTACTGTTGTGTTGCTCTCCCAGGGGATATGGGCTTTACTTCCTCATTCCCTCCCTCCAGCCCTGCACTGGCATCCTAGTGTTGCCTGGCTACCCAGGCTCCTTGTTTCGGCCTACACCACGCCCATGGAACGTTCGTTTCTTCTCCGCAATGATAAAGTTCATGGTCAGATGACACGAAAATACAGTTATTTTGCATCGCTCACCGGTGGTGGGTTTGGCCCTGCAAAGAACAATGTGTATGGAGAAAATACCTCATATCTACTGTGTTGGTGGGTCTCTGGTGTTATGGGTCTGTTTTGCTTCCACTGGTCCTGGGGCCCTTGTTAAGGTCAAAGGCTTCTTGACTTTTACCAAGTACCAGGACATTTTAGCCCACAACCTGGTTGCCTCTGCCAGGAGGCTGAAACTTGGCTGCGAGTGAATCTCCCAGCAAGACAACCCAAAGCACACATCAAAATCCACAAAGAAATGGTTATTGACCACATAATCAACATTTTGCAATGGCCATCTCTGTCTCCGGATTTAAACCCCATTGAAAACCTGGGGTTTGAATTGTGTTCTCCAATCTCATAAAACATTTTAGAAAAAGGCTCAGTGTCATTATCCTCGCAATGGGCGGGTGAATCCAATAATGTATACTCTTATCTGAGATTTTGTTTAAAAATCTCTTTCTCTGAGCAAATGTATTAGTCTAAAATACTATGCACTTTAAAATAAATGTGAGCATACAAAATCTCCATATTTATATTATTTATTTTATACTGTCTTTTTTGCTCATCTTAATCAAGGGACCCAATAATTCCGGTCCCCACTGTAGGTAAGAGGTTGTTATTTGGGACAAGCCAATACTGTACTCTGGTTAAAGCGTATCTATAGGACTTTGGTCCTGTCTCAAATGTCATCCTATTTCCCATATACTGTTAAGTGCACTAATTTTGATCACAGTACTTTTGGCCACAGCACATGTGATCAAAGTAGTGTCGTAGGGAATAAAAGTGTGTCATTCAACATGTGCTTTTATTTGCTTTTTTAATAAAACCCCTGTGTTTTGGGATATGAACATAGTGATTTTGTGAAGTATTCCATCAAGGGTTGACTTGAAGGTGACGTCCCCTTATTCAAACTCAAACACAGACTATACACAGGACACAAATGCCTACCGGATTATCTACCAAGAGAATTCTCTTCGATTATAATCACAGCCGTGTATATCCCTCGACGGCCCTGAAATAACTATGTAAACTGGAAACCACATATCCTGAGTCCACATTTATTATAGCTAGGGATTTTAACAAAGCTAATCTGAAAACAAGGCTCCCTAAATTTTATCACCATATCGAATGCGCGACCAGTGCTGGCAGCATTCTAGATCATTGCTACTCTAACTTCCGCGACGCATACAAAGGCCTCCCTCGCCCTTCTTTCTGCAAATCTGACCACGACTCAATTTTGTTGCTCTTGAGTTTATTAGCAAGTGCATCGGTGATGATGTACCCACGGTGACTATTAAAACCTTCCCCAACCAGAAACCGTGGATTGATGGCAGCAGTCAAACAAGCTAAGCCTTAGTATAGAGACAAAGTAGAGTCGCAATTCAACGGCTCAGACGAAGTATGTGGCAGGGTCTACAATCAATGACGGATTACAAAAAAAAAACCAATCCTGTCACGGACACCAACGCGAGTAAAACATTTAAACGTGTTAACCCTTGCAGGGCTGCCGGCCCAGACGGCATCCCAAGCCGTGTCCTCAGAGCATGCACAGACCAGCTGGCTGGGGTTTTTACGGACATATTCAATCAATCCCTATCCCAGTCTTCTGATCCCACATGCTTCGAGAGGGCCACCATTGTTCCCGTTCCCAAGAAAGCTAAGGTAACTGAGATAAACGGCTATCACCCCATAGCACTCACTTCCGTCATCAAGTGCTTTGAGAGACTAGTCAAGGATCATATCACCTCCACCCTACCAGACTCCCTAGACCCACTCCAATTTGCTTACCGCCCCAATAGGTCCACAGACTATGCAATCGCAATCACATTGCACACTGCCCTAACCCATCTGGACAAGAGGAATGAATACCTATATAAGAATGCTGTTCATCGATTACAATTCAGCATTCAACACCATAGTACCCTCCAAACTCGTCATTATGCTTGAGACCCTGGGTTTCCCTGTGCAGCTGGGTCCTGGACTTTCTGACGGGCCACCCCCAGGTGGTGAGGGTAGGAAACAACATCTCCACCCCGCTGATCCTCAACCCTGGGGCCCCACAAGTATGCGTTCTCAGCCCTCTCCCGTGCTCCCTGTTCACCCATGACTGCGTGGCCATGCACGCCTCCAACTCAATCATAAAGTTTGCAGACAACACTACAGCGGTAGGCTTGATTACCAACAACGACGAGACGGCCTACAGGGAGGAGGTCAGGGCCCTCGGAGTGTTGTCATACTCAACGTCAACAAAACAAAGAAGATGATAGTGGACTTCAGGAAACAGCAGAGGGAGCACCCCCCCCCCTATCCACATCAACGGGACAGTAGTGGATAAGGTGAGAAGTTAAGTTCTTCGGCGTACACATCACGGACAAACTGAAATGGTCCACCCACACAGACAGCGTGGTGAAGAAGGCACAACAGCACCTCTTCAACCCCAGGAGGCTGAAGAAATGTGGCTTTTCACTGAAAACACTCACAATCTTATCACCGCCTGGTACGGCAACTGCTCCACCCACAACCGTAAGGCTCTCCAGAGGGTAGTGAGGTCTGCACAACGCATCACCGGGGGCAAACTACCTGCCCTCCAGGACACCTACACCTACACCACCACATGTCACAGGAAGGCCAAAAAGATCATCAAGGACAAACAACCACCCGAGCCACTGCCTGTTCACCCCGCTATCATCCAGAAGGCGAAGTCAGTACAGGTGCATCAAAGCACCTGTAAGGGACAGAGCGACTTTAAAACTGCTTCTATCTCAAATCTCTAGCCAGTTTATTAATTAACAATTGGATCTAATAAATGTATCACTAGCCACTTTATATCATGTTTACATACCCTACATTACTCATCTCATATGTATATACTGTACTCTATACCATCTACTGCATCTTGGCTATGCTGCACGGCCATCGCTCATCCATATATTTACATGTACATATTCTTATTCATTCCTTTAAACTTGTGTGTATAAGGTAGGTTTTGTGAAAGATGTTGTTAGATTTCTTGTTAGATATTACTGCACGGTCGGAACTAGGAGCACAAGCATTTCGCTAAACTCGCATTAACATCTGCTAACCATGTGTATTTGACCAATAAAATGTTATTTGACTTGACACATTCAAAGCATCATGCCATTTACAACAGACCCTAGTTCAGTTCCAGGCTTTATCGCAATCTGCCGTGATTGGGAGTCCCAAAAGGCGGCGCACAATTGGCCCAGCGTCGTACAGGTTTGGTCGGGGTAGGCCGTCATTGTAAATAATAATTTGTTCATAACTGACTTGCCTAGTTAAATACATTTTTTTTAAACAACTTAAAGCCTCACAATGATAATACATCTGTGAACAGTACTTCACCCAAACCCTGCAGGGGAACCCAATCCTTGTTAAAACATACAATATACATTTAAAATATATTTTTAGATACATTTTTTAGGATACGTGAAATATTCATAATTGGCTAAACAATGTATTTAAAAAACAATTATTTAATACATTTTCAATACATTCCGACATATAATATGGAATGTATATACACATATTATGTCAAATGTGCAGGTCAGCGTTTTCCTTCATGAATCTTCTTCTGAAGGCAGCTCTGCAGAGTGGTCAGTACTGTAGCTGACACAGCCACAAAGTCATAACATCTAATTGTAATCCTAACCCTAATTCTTAACCCTCGCCTTAAATTAAGACGAAAAGCGAATTTTGGTTTTCATAAATGTTTACAATAATATAATGATTTTGACTTTGCGCTGGCCTTATGTAAGGGGAAATTGCTCAGTTCAGCCTCCAGGACAAGACTCATGACAATAAACGTCAACCTGTTTAAAATGTATATCTCATGTTAAATGAATTGGGAAATGTACAGTTGAAGTCAGAAGTTTACATATATTTAGGTTGGAGTCGTTGAACATCTTTTTTCAACCACTCCACAAATGTCTTGCTAACAAACTATAGTTTTGGCAAGTCGGTTAGGACATCCACTTTGTGCATAACACATACTTTTTCCAACAATTGTTTACAGACAGATTATTTTACTTATAATTCACTGTATCACAATTCCAATGGGTCAGAAGTGTACATACACTAAGTTGACTGCCTTTTAACAGCTTGGAAAATTACAGAAAATGATGTCATGGCTTTAGAAGCTTCTGACAGGCTAATTGGCATAATTTGAGTCAATTTGGGGTGTACCTGTGGATGTATTTCAAGGCCTACCTTCAAACTCAGTGTCACGATCTTCAAAATAACATTCGGACAAAGGCTCAGCGTGATATGGGTTCCACATCTTTTTATTCGTGAAATGCACAAGAAACAATAAAGAGCAAACGACACGTGAAGCTATGGAGTGCTCACAGGCAACTACACATAAACAAGATCCCACAAAAAACAGTGGGGCAATGGCTGCCTAAATATGATCCCCAATCAGAGACAACGCTAAACAGCTGCCTCTGATTGGGAACCATACCAGACCAACATAGAAATAAAACAACCTAGATTACCCACCCTAGTCCCACCAAAATAGAGAATAAAAAGGCTCTCTTTGGTCAGGGCGTGACAGTCCCCCCCCCTCCCCAAAGATGCGGACTCTGGCCGCAAAACCTGACTCTATAGGGGAGGGTCCGGGTGAGCATCTAGCATCGTTGGCGGCTCCGGTGTGGGACGAAGAACCTGCTCATCCCGTGGATCCAGCATCGGTGGCGGCTCTGGTGCCGGACTTTGCCCCCGCCCAGACCACAGGTCCGGCCATCTATCCGGGTAGAACACAGTGCCCGGACTGGGCCTTGGCGCAGAGGAGGGCCCCGGCCATGGAGCTGGACTGGACGCCGTGCCTGGACCGGTCACCGGCACAGAGGAAGGCTCTGGCCTTGGAGCTGGACTGGACACCGGACCTGACCTGGACTTCGGTGCAGAGGAAGGCTCCGAAACTTGGAGCTGGACTGGACGCCGTGCCCGGACTGGGCCCCGACGCAGAGGAAGGCTCCTGCCATGGAGTAGGACTGGACACCGTACCCGGACTGGGCACTGGCGCAGAGGAAGGCTCCGGCCTTGGAGCTGGACTGGACGCATTGCCTGGAAGCTCCGGACCGTGGACCGTCGCGGGAGGTTACGGACCGTCGCCGGAGGTTCCGGACCGTGGACCGTCGCCGGAGGCTCCGGACCGTGGACCGTCACCGGAGGCTCCGGACCGTGGACCGTCGCCAGAGGCTCCGGACCGTGGACCGTCGCCAGAGGCTCCGGACCGTGGACCGTCGCCGGAGGCTCCGGACCGTGGACCGTCGCCGGAGGCTCCGGACCGTCGCCGGAGGCTCCAGACCGGGGACCGTCGCCCGGGAGCTCCGGACCGGGGACCGTCGCCCGGGATCTCCGGACCGGGGACCGTCGCTGGAAGCCTGTTGCGTGGAGCCGGCATAGGTGGCACCGGACTGGTGACACGCACTTCAGGGTGAGTGCGAGGAGCTGGCACAGGACGTACTGGACTGAGGAGGCGCACTGGAGGCCTAGTGCGTGGAGCCGGCACAGGACGTACCGGACTGGGAAAGCTCACTGGAGGCCTGGTGCGTGGAGCCGGCACAGGACGTACCGGACTGGGAAAGCGCACTGGAGGCCTGGTGCGTGGAGCCGGCACAGGTGGCACCGGACTGGTGACACACACTTCAGGGTGAGTGCGAGGAGCTGGCACAGGACGTACCGGACTGAGGAGGCGCACTGGAGGCCTAGTGCGTGGAGTCGGCACAGGTGGCACCGGACTGGTGACACACACTTCAGGGCGAATGCGAGGAGCAGGCACAGGATGTACCGGACTGGGAAGGCACACTGGATGCCTGGTGCGTGGAGCCGGCACAGATTTTACCAGACTGATAGCACACTCCTCAGGTTGATTATGGAGAGCTGACTCAGGTGGCATGAGACTGATAACATGCTCCTTCGAGTGAATGTCTTGCCTCAGACACCAACACAACAACTTTCTCATTTCTCTCTCCTCCAATTTCTCCATCTTCTCCCAGATTGGCTCTGGTTCACTCCTCGGCTCCGCTGACCACCCCGTGTGCCTCCCCCTAAAATAATCTTGGTTGTCTTTTGGGCTTTCTTTGTGGCCGCGAACCCCAGCGTCGTCACTGTCCTCCCTTCTCTCCTTGCGTCTGCTTCCTAGGAAGGCTTTCGAGTCCTCCCATTATCTTCTGCTCCTTGATCTCCTCCCAAGCCCAGAATACCTTCTCCTCCTGGGCACGCTGCTTGGTCCTGGTGTGGTGGGATTTTCTGTCACGATCATCAAAATAACATTCGAACCAAGGCGCAGCGTGATATGGGTTCCACATCTTTTTATTTGTGAAACGCACAAAAAACAATAAAGAGCAAACGACACGTAAGTGCTCACAGGCAACTACACATAAAAAAGATCCCACAAAAACCAGTGGTGAAATGGCTGCCTAAATATGATCCCCAATCAGAGACAACGCTAAACAGTTGCCTCTGATTGGGAACCATACCAGGCCAACATAGAAATAAAATAACCTAGATTACCCACTCTAGTCACACCCCGACCTAACCAAAATAGAGAATAAAAAGGCCCTCTATGATCAGGGCGTGACACTCAGTGCCTCTTTGACATCATGGGAAAATCAAAAGAAATCGGCCAAGACCGATTGTAGACCTCCACAAGCCTGGTTCATCCTTGGGAGCAATTTCCAAACGCAATGCAGGCGTCATACCACTCAGGAAGGAGAGGTGTTCTGTCTCCAACGGCATCCAGAACAACAAAATATGGGTACAAAATAACCCGTCGCGAACCAGTCAGAGTGCACGAGCACTTTACAACAAACAATTTCACACACAGACATGGGGGGGACAGCCTGAAGGTACCACATTCATCTGTACAAACAATAGTATGCACGTATAAACACCACGGAACCACGCAGCCATCATACCACTCAGGAAGGAGACACATTCTGTCTCCTATGAGATGAACATACTTTGGTGCGAAAAGTGCAAATCAATCCCAGGACAACAGCAAAGGACCATGTGACAATGATGGAGGAAACAGGTACAAAACTATTTATATCCACAGTTAAACGAGTCCTATGAGTCCTCATGAGGAAAGAAAATTATGTGGATATATTGAAGCAACATCTCAAGACATCAGTCAGGAAGTTAAAGCTTGGTTGCAAGTGGGTCTTCTAAATGGACAATGACCCCAAGCATACTTCCAAAGTTGCGGCAAAATGGCTCAAGGTTAAGGTATTGGAGTGGACATCACAAATTCCTGACCACAATCCCATGGGAAATGTGTGGGCAGAACTGAAAAAGCATGTGCAAGCAAGGAGGCTTACAAACCTGTTTAGCTTTGTCATTATGGCAACAATGTAGTTTATGCACTGTCTCCAAATTTCCTTTTTGTCCTCTGGCGCAAGACTGAGTTGGTACACCGTGCTCTCGAAAAGGTACCCAAGGTATGGTGATGGACTGAGATGTCCATCCATGGCATCCTTCAGGACATCAATTTCACTGCAACTTGTACATCGGACAGGATTAACTACAAGAATATCAGGTAGACACAGTTGGTCTTGTCCATGTACATGGTGTGGAGCACATCCACCATGTAGCAATGCTCACTGGCGTTGGTCAACTCAAAGTGGAGTTTCAGTTCTTCCCACTGGCTCAATATACAAGTTGCCACAGGCTCAATCGATAGCCAACGTGTGGCACACATTGGTGATCTGCAGGGGTTTCTGGCCACAATTAATGGTGGCATACACTGCTTTGTACGCCTCGTGCAGTTTTGGGGAAATCGAAAATCAGTTGTAGGTTTCCATGATTAAGTACTCAACACTCCTAGGGATGGTTTCGTTGGATGCTGCACTGTCAGCCAATTGTAAAGAATGGCACACACAGGGGATGAGTACCCAATTGGGCAATGCACATTCTTCCTTTAAAATCTTGTGCACCCTGTTGTGCACCCCAGTCATCACAGACGCATTATCAGTGCCAATACCCTGAAGATTCTCTTTTTTAAAGTTACACTTCTCAAGAAACTCAACTACCGCCTTTGCTATTGATCTGGCATCGCCCCCTCCAATTCAACCAGCCCGAGAAATGTGGACACAACAGTTATTTTTTCTTTCAGAATCTGAAAAGGCAGCTTAGCAAGCCATACCTAAATGGTCCCATGCGAGCAGTGAACAATGCTCCGCAATGGCCATTGCCACAGTAGCTTCTGAGTATTTGCAGTTATCCACTTTCTTAACCAACTGTGGTAATGTAGACTGCATTGTGGGGTTGTACGGTTTTGATTTGTTTATATGCTTTGCTGTAGCACAATGGTTTTTGATGTCATACATTTTTGCAAGCAATGTCTGATTTGCAGTAGGCACAGTATGCCCAACAATCACCCCCAATTACTGGCTTCAGACACCCAACTACATACTACTGCTGCTGGAGTCAGCCAACAATGATTTGCAATTTGCTGAAATTGCTGCAGGCCTTCTGCTGCCTGTGCACAAACTGAACACCTGCTGCTGACGTCAATCAAAATGCACTTTTGCAGCCAGGCACGTGTGTTGTGACTGAGTGTGTGACAGATAAAATCGTTTTTGTGTCATTTAGATGGAAAATGCATGCATTTTAAATGCTATCAAAACCAACCATAGAAACTCCACAAAGGCAGACTGAAAAGTAGTTACATTTTTCTCTAGCCTCTTTTACCAGTAAAAGTCGCTGGACAAAGTCACTAAATTGGCAACACTGATGAATATTGATGGTAAACCAGGCCAAATCAGGAAGTGCAGATGATTTTTAAAGTCATGTTCTCAAATGGTTCAGACATTATTAAGTAACAATGTTCCTCTGTGGGAATTTCAGTACTTCCACAAAACATTTCACACAAGTTTCTACATTACACACGTGGTTCTACTTGGTGTCTTATTTTTACTACATTCTGGGAATGTTCTAAAAATGGTGTGACTTAATAAAACCAGAGTAAAATGTTTTCAGAACCTCTCCCTGCAACCTAAAAAGGTATGTTCCCAGAACAAGAAACATTTTCACTTCTGTTCTCAGAACGTTTAAAAAACATTCCGTTTTACGGGTCAGGAAACATATGGCTTTGTTCCCACAACCAATGTGAAAGTAAAAATATACGTTCCCAGAACTTCCAAGAAGCCAAATGTGCCATCTGGATGGTATCAATCATAGAGATGCTATCATTCCTGTATAGTTTTATATAATTATGCCGTATCAATAGTATCAGGCATCTGTCTCATGTCTGTCTGAGTACCACTTACAGTTCCATCACATATCGAAACTAAGATACTGTAAGAAGTTTTGCAAGTCTCCAACACTTCCTGCTGTAATGTGACTTTAAAACCAGAGACATCTTTTATCTCCTCCTCATAAGATCACATCCACTTTATTGAATAATGCATCACACATCAGCTCCATTTTCATAAGTGTCTGGGCTTGTTAAAATGTGTTTGATGCTTACAGCTCTCTGGAGCTGCTGCATGTGTTGGGATCTCAAATGAGATGTTATTGAGCTGGAGGAAGTCAACATCAATGTCTTTTAACAATATATAGATACTACATCCTCTATCATGGCCATCCAAACCATGTCTGCATCACAAATGGTCCACATTACTCTGATCAAAACTAGTGCACTATGAGGTGAATAGGGTGCCATTTGAAGTGTTCATTTCATCAACAACAATTGTGAATAAAATATTCGTCAAACTATTTTTTTTGTGCCAATTGACCAAGAAAAAACTATAACTAAATGAAAATGATTAGTCCTATCAACTGACTAAAACAAGACAAGGTGAAATTATCTCTGTGACAAAAACCTGACTACTAAATGGACTGGACAAGGGTTTTTGGAGAGATTGAGAGCTTTTCAGTGATAAGCACAATGATTATTAGCAGCACAGATTCGTAGTGCAGTTCTTTTCAGCACTAGGAGGATGCACCACACCAGACACACAGCCTAGCAATGAGTTTGGGCAGACAGGCAGACATGCTCCATCTCCGATTATACACATCGTGCTGGCGACTCTCTTGCTTCCCCGTAGCTAACCAGTCACCTCCAGCCTTCTAGTTAGATACCCGTTATCACATTACAGGGAAGACCCAGATGCAGACAATGTCAAAGTAACAAAAGTGTATTACTAGAACAGGGGGCAGGAAAAACGACAGGTCAAGGGCAGACAGAGGTCAGTAATCCAGATCAGAGTCCAAAAGGTACAGAACGGCAGGCAGAGGTCAATAATCCAGGTTGGTGTGACAAGGTACAGAAACGGCAGGCAGGCTCAGGGTCAGGGCAGGCAGAAAGGTCAAAACCTGGTAAACTAAAAAACAGGAACTAAAAACAGACAGAAGCAAGGGGAAAAATGCTGGTCGGCTTGACGAACAAACAAACTAGCAACAGACAAACAGAGAACACAGGTATAAATACACTGGGATAATGGGGAAGATTGGCGACACCTGGAAGGGGGTGAAGACAAACACAAAGACGTGAAACAGATCAGGGTGCGACACCCTTTGCCTGGTTAATAAATAAAAGCTGCTTTACAAAATTAAAAACAATAGCAGCATTAAGGTGAATAGTAAAACAAGAGTTCTCTCCCTTGAGGAAATACACATGTTTTAATGTATAGTCTTCCTCAATCCCCCCACTGCATTTCATAGCCAGGTTCTGTTGCCAATGTACTAGCAAAATCTCCTTCTATTCTTCAGAAGAAAGAACTTAATTCTAGCGATTACCATTGAAAATATATGACCCATAATACTGTCCCTACGTTTTTTTATTTCTATTGTGCATTGGCGGGATGCATTTTACATTCATGAAGCATATCCCGTGCTGTTCTAAAACAAGGATACCTGTGGACCGGAACATTAACCATTTGTTTAGGTTATACCATATTAGCTAGCTATAGCTAGCAACCTGCAGCGTGTTCAACAGGATGCTGTCATGCCCTGACCTTAGAGAGCCTTTTATTTATATTTTTTTGGTTAGGTCAGGGTGTGATTACGGTGGGCATTCTAGGTTTTCTGTTTCTATGTTTTCTATTTCTTTGTTTTTGCCATGTGTGGTTCCCAATCAGAGGCAGCTGTCTATCGTTGTCTCTGATTGGGGATCGTATATAAATTGTGATTTTCCGTTTGGGTTTTGTGGAGAGTTATATTCTGTTTAGCTGTCTGACAGAACTGTGCGCTTTCGTTTTTTCTACTTCGTTATTTTGTTGCGGTGTTCAGTTGAATTAAAAATCATGAACGCCTACCACGCTGAACCTTGGTCTCCTTCAACCCACGAGAGTCGTTACAGATGCAACGTTCTGGAACTTTCAGATAGAACAGCCTTGTCTCATAGACTAGACATAACATAGTAAATGTAAATCCGGGAAAATCAAATTAGTAAGACATGGTTACATAAGACAGATGGTTACTTAATGCAAAAATTTAAGTAGCATTTTCAGGGTGGATGGGTGAGCGTATAACACAAATGTCTAGCAACCCAAAGGTTGCCAGTTCGAATCTCATAAACATTTTTTGTATTTTAACCTTAATAGGGTACGTGGGATGGATCTTCCCACCTGTCAACAGCCAGTGAAACTGCAGGGCGCCAAATTCAGAACAGATATCCCATAATTATAAAAATTCCTCAAACATACATGTATTTTGCACCATTTTAAAGATACACCTGTTGTAAATCCAGCCACAGTGTCCGATTTCAAAAACGCTTAACCAAACGCTTATATTAGGTCAGAGCCAAGTCACAGAAAAAACAGTCACAAATCAGAAATATAGATAAAATTAATCACTAACCTTAGATGAGCTTCATCAGATGACACTCATAGGACTTCATGTTACACAATACATGTATGTAAAGTTCATATTTATATCCAAAAATCTGAGTTTACATTGGTGCGTTATGTTCAGTAGTTCCAAAACATCCGGTGATTTTGCAGAGAGCCACATCAATTTACAGAAATACTCATAATAAACATTGATAAACGATACAAGTGTTATTCACAGAATTAAAGATATACTTCTCCTTAATTCAACCGCTGTGTCAGATTTTTTAAAAACTTTACGGAAAAAGCAAACCAAGCAATAACCTGAGTATGGCGCTCAGACGACAAATCAAGCCAAATTGATATCCGCCATGCTGGAGTCAACATTAGTCAGAAATAGCATTATAAATATTCACTTACCTTTGATGATCTTCAACAGAATGCACTCCCAGGAATCCCAGTTCCATAATAAATGTTTGATTTGTTCGATAATGTCCATCATATACAGTGCCTTGCGAAAGTATTCGGCCCCCTTGAACTTTGCGACCTTTTGCCACATTTCAGGCTTCAAACATAAAGATATAAAACTGTATTTTTTTGTGAAGAATCAACCACAAATGGGACACAATCATGAAGTAGAATGACATTTATTGGATATTTCAAACTTTTTTAACAAATCAAAAACTGAAAAATTGGGCATGCAAAATTATTCAGTTCATGACAACAATGGCAATGACGCAACCGAGTGACGGAGGTGCATCCCATACTACCATCTGGTGCTTGTGCTTCTCACCCTTTCTCTCTTAGGGTGAAACTTCAACTTAAGTACATTGACTTAACCTGACTAACATCAAATCAAATCAAAATGTATTTGTCACATACACATGGTTAGCAGATGTTAATGCGAGTGTAGCGAAATGCTTGTGCTTCTAGTTCCGACAATGCAGTGATAACCAACAAGTAATGTAACTAACAATTCCAAAACTACTGTCTTATACACAGTGTAAGGGGATAAAGAATATGTACATAAGGATATATGAATGAGTGATGGTACAGAGCAGCATACAGTAGATGGTAGGTATCGAGTACAGTATATACATATGAGATGAGTATGTAGACAAAGTAAACAAAGTGGCATAGTTAAAGTGGCTAGTGATACATGTATTACATAAGGATGCAGTCGATGATAAGTATATACGTATGCATATGAGATGAATAATGTAGGGTAAGTAACATTATATAAGGTAGCATTGTTTAAAGTGGCTAGTGATATTTACATCATTTCCCATCAATTCCCATTATTAAAGTGGCTGGAGTTGGGTCAGTGTCAATGACAGTGTGTTGGCAGCAGCCACTCAATGTTAGTGGTGGCTGTTTAACAGTCTGATGGCCTTGAGATAGAAGCTGTTTTTCAGTCTCTCGGTCCCAGCTTTGATGCACCTGTACTGACCTCGCCTTCTGGATGATAGCGGGGTGAACAGGCAGTGGTTCGGGTGGTTGATGTCCTTGATGATCTTTATGGCCTTCCTGTAACATCGGGTGGTGTAGGTGTCCTGGAGGGCAGGTAGTTTGCCCCGGTGATGCGTTGTGCAGACCTCACTACCCTCTGGAGAGCCTTACGGTTGAGGGCGGAGCAGTTGCCGTACCAGGCGGTGATACAGCCCGCCAGGATGCTCTCGATTGTGCATCTGTAGAAGTTTGTGAGTGCTTTTGGTGACAAGCCAAATTTCTTCAGCCTCCTGAGGTTGAAGAGGCGCTGCTGCGCCTTCTTCACGACGCTGTCAGTGTGAGTGGACCAATTCAGTTTGTCTGTGATGTGTATGCCGAGGAACTTAAAACTTGCTACCCTCTCCACTACTGTTCCATCGATGTGGATAGGGGGGTGTTCCCTCTGCTGTCCACAATCATCTCCTTAGTTTTGTTGACGTTGAGTGTGAGGTTATTTTCCTGACACCACACTCTGAGGGCCCTCACCTCCTCCCTGTAGGCCGTCTCGTCGTTGTTGGTAATCAAGCCTACCACTGTTGTGTCGTCCACAAACTTGATGATTGAGTTGGAGGCGTGCGTGGCCACGCAGTCGTGGGTGAACAGGGAGTACAGGAGAGGGCTCAGAACGCACCCTTGTGGGGCCCCCGTGTTGAGGATCAGCGGGGAGGAGATGTTGTTGCCTACCCTCGCCACCTGGGGGCGGCCCGTCAGGAAGTCCAGTACCCAGTTGCACAGGGCGGGGTCGAGACCTAGGGTCTCGAGCTTGATGACGAGTTTGGAGGGTACTATGGTGTTAAATGCTGAGCTGTAGTCGATGATGAATAGCATTCTCACATAGGTATTCCTCTTGTCCCAGGTGGGTTAGGGCTGTGTGCAGTGTGCAGTGTGGTTGAGGTGCATGGTCTGTGGACCTATTTGGGCGGTAAGCGGGAAGGTGGAATAAACGAGTGGTAGGTTTTTCTGATTGAACACGGTCTGAGGGTGTCAACAAAAACATTCTAACATAATCAATAAAAAATCTTCAGGTAGATGAAACAAGTGGAGGTTTGATATGGTTCTTTACTAGTCATCTTCAGATAGTTTTCCCCTCTCTGCTGGTTCCACTTCATGATGACGGAAGTGACAGGTCCTTGACTCGTCTCTCAAAGCACTTCATGATGACGGAAGTGAGTGCTACGGGGCGGTAGTCGTTTAGCTCAGTTACCTTAGCTTTCTTGGGAACAGGAACAATGGTGGCCCTCTTGAAGCATGTGGGAACAGCAGACTGGTAATCATCATGTAATCATCATGTAATCATCATGTTTTAATCAACATCTTTTCATCTTATCCACTGGGCGGGTGAAATTATTGAATTGCATACTTGATAAGACATTTCATTTAACCTTAACCTTTCAATGTTGATAGTAATGTTGAATTAAAATAATGTGTTTCAATCAATGTCATTGTTTTAACGTCATGCCATCAATCTAAATAAAGAGATACAGTACTTATTTTGAAATAAAATAAGAAGCCACAATCAAATGATTTCTGCCTCAACTGGTATATGAAGGATAATCAGTGTACATCAGTGAGAACGAGTCAACCATCCAGATGCTTACCTCCAGGTACAGTGCTTAATTGTAGCTACAGTGCTTCTGTAGCTCAGTTGGTAGAGCATGGCGCTTGTAACGCCAGGGTAGTGGGTTCGATTCCCGGGACCACCCATACGTAGAATGTATGCACACATGACTGTAAGTCACTTTGGATAAAAGCGTCTGCTAAATGGCATATATTATTATTATTATTATATTATCATATATTATTATTATATGAAACAAACTGTCTTTGTTTCTGCTGAGCTATCATGTCAACTCATGCATGTTAAAACATCAGAAGCCTCCTTCCTAAGTTTGTTTTATTCACTACATTAGCACACTCTGCCAACCCTGATGTCCTAGCTGTGTCTGAATCCTGGCTTTCCCATCCCCAACTATAACATTTTCCGACAAGATAGAACTGCCAAAAGGGGCGGAGTTGCAGCTGTGCCCTGGACACCATATGTGAATTGATTGCCCCCATCTATCTTCAGAGTTCGTACTGGTAGGTGACCTAAACTGGGATATGTTTAACACTACCAGGTACAACCCTAAATCCGTAACCATGAGCACCCTCTCAGATATCATCCTGACAAATTTGCCCTCTAAATACACCTCTGCTGTCTTTAATCTTTGATCTCAGCGGTCACTGCCTGATTGGCTGTGTCCGTAATGGGTCCACGGGAAAACGACCACCCCTCATCCCTGACAAACGCTCCCTAACATTTCAGCGAGCAGGCCTTTCTAATCGACCTGGCCCGGGTATCCTGGAAGGATATTGACCTCATCCAGTCAGTAGAGGATGCCTGGTTATTCTTTAAATAAATTCTTTAAATCTTAAATAAGCATGCCCCATTCAAAAAGTTAGAACCAGGAACAGATATAGCCTTTGGTTCTCTCCAGACCTGACTGCCCTTGACCAGCACAAAAGCATCCTATGGCGTTCTCCATTAGCATCGAACATCTCCTGTGATATGCAACTTTTCAGGGAAGATAGGAACAAATATACACAGGCAGTTAGGAAAGCTAAGGCTAGCTGAAATTTGCATCCTGTAGCACAAACTCAAAAAGTTCTGGGACACTGCAAAGTCCATGGAGAATAAAAGCACCTCCTCCCAGCTGCCCACTGCACTGAGGCTAGGAAACACTGTTACTACCGATAAATCCACTATAATTGAGAATTTCAATAAGCATTTTTCTACAGCTGGCCATGCTTTTCACCTGGCTCCCCCTACCCCGGTGAACAGCCCTGCGCTACCCACAGCAACTCGCCCAAACCTCCCCACTTTTCCTTCACCCAAATCCAGATAGCTGATGTTCTGAAAGAGCTGCAAAATCTGGACCCCTACAAATCAGCCAGGCTAGACAATCTGGACCCTCTCTTTCTAAAATTATCTGCCGAAATTATTGAAATCCCTATTACTAGCCTGTTCAACCTCTTTCGTATCATCTGAGAATCCCATAGATTGGAAAGCTGCCGTGGTCATCCCCCTCTTCAAAGGGGGAGACACTCGAGACCCAAACTGCTACAGACCTATATCTACACTACCCTGCCTTTCTTAGGTCTTCGAAAGCCAAGTTAACAAACAGATCACCGACCATTTCGAATCCCACCGTACCTTCTCCGCTATGCAATCTGGTTTCAGAGCTGGTCATGGGTGCACCTCAGCCACGCTCAAGGTCCTAAACGATATCGTAACTGCCATTGATAAGAGACATTACTGTGTAGCCATATTCATCGACCTGGCTAAGGCTTTCGACTCTGTCAATTACAACATTCTTACTGGCAGACTCAACAGCCTTGGTTTCTCAAATGATTACCTCACCTGGTTCACCAACTACTTCTCCGATAGAGTTCAGTATGTCAAATCGGAGGGCCTGTTGTCCGGACCTCTGGCAGTCTATGGGGGTGCCACAGGGTTCAATTCTCGGGCCGACTCGCTTCTCTGTATACATCAATGGTGTCGCTCTTGCTGCTGGTGATTCTTTGATCCACCTCTACGCAGACAACACCATTCTGTATACCTCTGGCCCTTCTTTGGACACTGTGTTAACTAACCTTCAGATGAACTTCAATGCCATACAACTCTCCATAAATGAACTTTTAACAAGGCACACCTGTTAATTGAAATGTATTCCAGGTGACTAGCTGATGAAGCTAGTTGAGAGAATTCCAAGAGTGCGCAAATCTGTCATCAAGGCAAAGTGTGGCTTTCAATTTGTTTAATTTGTTTAATTTGTCCTTGACAACATCCGGTGAAATTGCAGAGCGCGAAATTCAAATTACAAAAATCTTAATATTAAGCATTCATGAAAATACAAGTGTCATACATCATTTAAAAGCTTAGCTTCTTGTTAATCCAGCTGCTTTGTCAGATTTCAAAAAGGCTTTATGGCGAAAGCACACCACGCGATTATCTGAGGACAGTACCCCGCACAAAAAAAGCATTACATACATATCCAACCCAAAAGTCAGAAATAGCGATAAAATAAATCACTTACCTTTGAAGATCTTCCTCTGGTTGCAATCACAAGGTCCCAGCTACATAACAAATGGTCATTTTGTTCGATAAAGTCCTTCTTTATATCCCAAAAAAGTCAGCTTCATTGGCACGCTTGACTCAATAATCCATAATAATTTCCCTAATTTCCCTAATTAATTTCCCTCGTTCAAAATGCATACAAATGAATCCCATAAGTTACCAATAAGTTACCAATAAACTTCTTCCAAACATATCAAACAACGTTCCTTATCAATCCTCAGGTACCCTAATATGTAAATAAATGATACAATTTATTAAGACGGAGAGCATTACCGGAGATGAATAACGAAGTACGCGCCCTCACCGGAACACGCAACGAACATTACAGCTAAAATGGGAGCCTCTTTCTAAAGACTGTTGACATCTAGTGGAAGCAATAGGAACTGCAATCTGGGAGGTATTCCTTTTCTATTCCCATTGACAGCCATAGTAATCAGGGGTGAGCTGAAAACAAATATTTTCTGGTTGGATTGTCCTCTGGTTTTTGCCTGCCATATCAGTTCTGTTATACTCAAAGACATTATTTTAACAGTTCTGTAAACTTTAGAGTGTTTTCTATCCAATACTACCAATTATATGCATATCCTAGCTTCTGGGCCTGAGTAAGAGGCAGTTTACTTTGGGCACCTCATTCATCCAAACTCCCGAATACTGCCCCCTAGCCCTAAGAAGTTTTAACACTTTTTTGGTTACTACATGATTCCATTTGTGTTATTTCATAGTTGTGATGTCTTCAATATTATTCTACATGGTGAACAAAAAAATAAGGAAAACCCTGGAATGAGTAGGTGTCCAAACTTTTGACTGATACTGTATATAGGTTGCATGGGTGTCATAAAAGGATTAGTTTTTCTTAAACGAGGCCTTAGAACACGCAGACTTTCGTCCTCTCAGAAAACCAAGTTGTCAGAGGCTCTGATCTCTTTTCAAGGCTTATTGCCAAAAGAATTTGCCCAACATCCTCGGTCACTGGCAAAACTTGACCGATGGAAGGCCACTGAGTACAGGCCTGTTTTGCTCTACACGGGTCCCATAGTATGGAAGGATGTTTCCAAAAAGGTCTATCACCACTTTATGTCCCTTCGTGTAGCCATGTCAATTTAGCGAGATTCAGATGATGACATAATTACCTTGATTATGCCAAACAGCTGCTGATGCACTTTGTTGAGATGAGCAAGAGTGTCTATAGTGATACAGTTACAGTGTCCTCCTCCAGGACATTTGTCAAAGAAATAAAAGACAATGGAAACATTGTCTGTGATGTTATTTACCACACTCAGACTGACAACTTCTCCCATCTTCCATGTGCCTCCAAAGGTTTCAACATCATATCTCAAATATCTGCAAAGGGTGAAGCGGGCAATGCACCTGTACGGAGAATGCACTCGGAGCCTGAGAGATGAACTATTACCTTATTTCTTTCACTTTGAAATGATTTCATGGTGCATTGCTTGTATAGCACATATGTTGTGTTCTATACAGAACCCTGAGAAATGGTCTCATGTCGATGATGAATATGAAAGGAAACATGGGAAGAGGGCCATTGACAACTCCAACCTGAAATGTGCACTTGGCCGCAAGGATGACAGTGGGAGAGCCAATGAGTAAGGGGATGAGAGTTCTTAAGATGTTAAAAGCTTCCTAGCTTGTTCCAACAGGGCCTTTAAAAAAGTATTGTACATCTAATTTGTGTTTCCAGAAGCCTGTACATCTATTTTGTGGCGCAATACATTTTCATTTCAAATGTTCTTGACTTTGACCAACATTTTTTTGCGT
The DNA here is from genome assembly GCF_023373465.1 of Oncorhynchus keta. Taxonomy (NCBI): domain Eukaryota; kingdom Metazoa; phylum Chordata; class Actinopteri; order Salmoniformes; family Salmonidae; genus Oncorhynchus; species Oncorhynchus keta. Next base: position 40,696,521 of record NC_068435.1, on the reverse strand, counting down.
AACCGTTTTTACATGGACTAAGGCTTAAACAATGCTCTTTCAAGTTACTGCTCTAATTGTGTTACACAGAATGGCAATAGCCAACAGGAGTATAGACCCTAAATCTGGAAGATACAATTCTACACACGGTGCCAAATGTATTATACGCATAGAGGTGCTTTTCAAGACAGTGCAACATCAGAAATGTCCTGGTTGATACCGTTTGTTTTAATATTCTTAACTCGGGCTTTTAACCTTTTTTAATGTAAGAAAGCCTACATCACAAAATGGCAACTACTTCTAAACGTCTAATCAACACGCTTCGAGGATTGGTGATAATCCTTGTTGAATTCATGGTGTTTTGCCCAATCAGATCACAATGTGTGCTCAACCACATATTGTAGTTGATTATTAGTCGAGTATAATTTTCAAACTCAATTGTACCGACATTTAAAAAATATATATTTTACTGTTGGCTGTTCTTTTGAGTGGGTGAATAAAGGTTGAAATGACATGGTGTGCCCAGTGGGGAGGAGTGCCCTGTATAGGGAGAACCACATGTTTGTGTTAAGAGAAAAAAATAAAAGATCAAGATATCTGAGAATATGCTGTAAAACATTTGTAAAAGGAAATGCTGAGATATAATCTCTTGCATGTATCTTTCGAGCTTTTATGTTTTGGGGGTGATGTACCTACAGCCCCCTTTTAGTCTGTGAGTCTGGTTTCCAGGGAATAAATACACCAGTATATGTATAGAGAGTGCTGTGTTGGGGAGAACGTTTCTGGCAAATGGAGCAACTTGAAGCCAGCCAGGGGCCAGCAAATTACATTGATCCCAAATGAGACTCTCAAAGACTCGTGGATAGGGGTGGGGCATTCTATGTAGGTGTGTGTGTGTGCATTAGGGGTTGTGTCCCAAATGGCACCCTATTTCCTTTATAGTGCACTACATAGGACTTTGTTCAAAAGTAGAGCACTATATAGGTATTTGGTGCTATTTGGGACACAAACATTAACACAATTACCCTAGACACACGTCCACAAAGCCGACTTACATTGTTATGTTAAGAAATTCCCTAGGGGTTGCTGTAAGGGGTTTCTGATGAGACAGCCAAGTAAATGGATGCTCATTTTAATGTAAAAAAACTGGACCATCATAACCAATATCTTCTGCTAGGCTACAAACAAATCAACCCTCATGGCGCTAGACCAGGGTTGCCCAACCCTCGTCCTAGAGATCTACCTTCCTGTGGGTGTTCAGTCCAACCCAAATTTAACACACCTGATTCTACATATTAGCTGCTCAACAAGACCTTACCTAGCTGAATCAAATTAGGGTTGGAGTGAAAACCTACAGGACAGTAGATCTCCGGGAAGAGGGTTGGGCAGCCCTACGCTAGACCCTTAGCTTTGAGTTACATTGCAGGTGGTTCTCTATATCAATGACATTCAGAGATGAGCTAGGAATAGGAGGAATAGGAGAGACTACAGTATGTCATTCCTGTTATTTGTGTCCTTTATCTGTCCCCTCGTGATGTGATGAAACCTTTTAGGGGAGTGTGCTTAATTCAGAATGACAGGAAGGACGGGGTGTGTGGCTGCATGTCTGTGAGTCACAATTAGCCACAGGTGGCCCTTTTTACAGAGGCCTTATGATGACAAATTGATTGTCTCTAACAACAGACTCATCACTCAGGCTAATTTTCCTCCACCAGGCAGAAGAGAGAGAGAGAGAGAGAGAGAGAGAGAGAGAGAGAGAGAGAGAGAGAGAGAGAGAGAAAAGGTGTCTTGTGCTACCCAAATGGCACCCTTCTCCCTATATAGTGCACTACTTTTGACCAGATCCAAAAATTGGTAAAAGTAGTGCTCTATACATGTATAGGGTGCCATTTGTGACGCGGCCTCTGTCTCCATTGCTAACTGACTGGAGGGGATTGGGCTCCTCATTAGAATTAGCACAGAGATGCACAATCAATCTGTTATTCAGAGAATCTGAGCACTAAGCCTGAGTGCTAAGAGCCTTTGACAGCGCGGAGACACACACACACACACACACACACACACACACACACACACACACACACACACACACACACACACACACACACACACACACACACACACACACCACAAAGAGAATGGGCAATTGACTTATAGATACTGCAGCGCATGCGAGAGGGAAGGAAGAAGGGAGGAAAGAAAGAGGATAGCAGGGTGGGTGGTAGAATACGGACCCATACGGGAAATGATACATTTCAATATAAACTGAACTACAATATGAATGCCACATGTAAAGTGTTGGACCCATGTTTCATGAGCTGAAATAAAATATCCTAGAAATGTTCCATACACCCAAAATTGTATTTCTCTCATTTTGTACACAAATTTGATAACATCCCTGTTAGTGAGCATTTCCCCTTTGCCAATATACTGTATTTCTTACCTATAATAATATAATATATATATAATATAATAATATAATAATAATAATAATAATTATGCCATTTCCTGACAGGTGTGGATGGGTTCCCGGAATCAAACCCACTAGAATCTGATTAGGAACACTCCTGCAGGTGTGGAATTTCAAGAATCTGATTAAACAGCATGATCATTACACAGATGCACCTTGTGCTAGGGACATTAAAAGGCCACTCTAAAATGTGCAGTTTTGTCACACAACACAAGGCCACAGATGTGTCAAGTTTTAAGGGAGCGTGCAATTGAAATGCTGACTGCAGGGCTGTCGCCAGATAATTTAATGTCTCTACAATAAGCCACATCGTTCTAGAGAATTTTGCAGTACGTCCATCCGGCCTCACAATCGCAGACCACGTGTAACCATGCCAACCCAGGTCCTCCACATCCAGCTTCTTCACCTGCGGGATCGTCTGAGACCAGCCACCCGGGAAGCTGATGAAACTGAAGAATTTCTGCACAAACTGTCAGAAACCATCTCTCCAGACATGTAACCCATTGAACATGTTTGGGATGCTCTGGCTTGACTTGTACGACAGCGTGTTCCAGCATCGTCCCACAGCAATTGAAGAGGAGTGGGACAACATTCCACAGGTCACAATCAACAGCATGATCAACTCTATGTGAAGTAGATGTCGTGCTGCATGAGAAATATGAGGCCGACTCTTTTCTCTGTATAGAGCAGTTGGAAGCCACAGAAGGAAAGTTGTATGGCATTGAAGCTCATCTGGAGGTGTCCAAAGAAGGACCAGAGGTATACAGAATGGTGTTGTCTACGTAGAGGTAGATCAAAGAATCACCAGCAGCAAGAGCGGCATCATTGATGTATACAGAGAAGAGAGTCGGCCCGAGAATTGAACCCTGTGGCACCCCCATAGAGACTGCCAGAGGCCCGGGCAACAGGCCCTCCGATTTGACATACTGACCTCTATCAGAGAAGTAGTTGGTGAACCAGGCGTGGCAATCATTTGAGAAACCAAGGCTGTTGAATCTGCCAATAAGAATGTTGTGATTGACAGAGTTTAACATTTACATTTACATTACATTTAAGTCATTTAGCAGACGCTCTTATCCAGAGCGACTTACAAATTGGTGCATTCACCTTAAGACATCCAGTGGAACAGCCACTTTACAATAGTGCATCTAAATCTTTTAAGGGGGGTGAGAAGGATTACTTTATCCTATCCTAGGTATTCCTTAAAGAGGTGGGGTTTCAGGTGTCTCCGGAAGGTGGTGATTGACTCCACTGTCCTGGCGACGTGAGGGAGTGTGTTCCACCATTGGGGGGCCAGAGCAGCGAACAGTTTTGACTGGGCTGAGCGGGAACTGTACTTCCTCAGTGGTAGGGAGGCGAGCAGGCCAGAGGTGGATGAACGCAGTGCCCTTGTTTGGGTGTAGGGCCTGATCAGAGCCTGGAGGTACTGAGGTGCCGTTCCCCTCACAGCTCCGTAGGCAAGCACTTAAAGCCTTAGCCAGGTCGATGAATACGGTGGCACAGTAATGTCTCTTATCGATGGCAGTTATGATATTGTTTAGGACCTTGAGCGTGGCTTAGGTGCACCCATGACCAGCTCTGAAACCAGATTGCATAGCAGAGAAGGTACGGTGGGATTCGAAATGGTCGGTGATCTGTTCGTTAACTTGGCTTTCAAAGACCTTGGAAAGGCAGGGTAGAATAGATATAGGTCTGTAGCAGTTTGGGTCTAGAGTGTCTTCCCCTTTGAAGAGAGGGATGATCGTGGCAGCTTTCCAATCTATGGGAATCTCAAACAATATGAAAGAGAGGTTGAACAGGCGAGTAATAGGTGTTGCAACAATTTCGGCAGATAATTTTAGAAAGAGAGGGTCCAGATTGTCTAGCCCAGCTGATTTGTAGTGGTCCAGATTTTGCAGCTATCTGGATTTGGTGAAGGAGAAGTGGGGGAGGTTTGGGCGAGTTGCTGTGGGGAGCGCAGAGCTGTTCACCGGGGTCAAGGAAAGTCATGTCTGGAGAGAACCAAAGGCTATATCTGTTCCTGGTTCTAACTTTTTTGAATGGGGCATGCTTATTTAAGATGGTGAGGAAGGCACTTTTAAAGAATAACCAGGCATCCTCTACTGACGGGATGAGGTCAATATCCTTCCAGGATACCCGGGCCAGGTCGATTAGAAAGGCCTGCTCGCTGAAGTGTTTTAGGGAGCGTTTGACAGTGATGAGGGGTGGTCGTTTGACCACAGACCCATTATGGATGCAGGCAATGAGGCAGTGATCACTGAGACTTTGTTTGAAAACTGCAGCGGTGTATTTGCAGCATTCCCTAAGAGAGGATGGCTTTAATTCAGCAGTAATAAATTCATGAACTTCTTTGAGGAAAAGATCATGATCATAAGAAAGCAAATTACAGACTCCTCTTTAAATCTGCGTATTCCTCCAAAGCTCAGTTGTCCTGAGTCTGCACAACTCTAACAGGACCGAGGATCAAGAGAGACACTCAAGTGTTTTAGTACTATATCTCTTGACACAATGATGAAAATAATCATGGCCTCTAACCCTAACTAAACTACTGAAAGAGCTGCTTCCTGTGCTTGGCCCTCCTATGTTGAACATAATAAACAGCTCTCTATCTACCGGATGTGTACCAAACTCACTAAAAGTGGCAGTAATAAAGCCTCTCTTGAAAAAGCCAAACCTTGACCCAGAAAATAACAAAAAATATCGGCCTATATCGAATCTTCCATTCCTCTCATAAAAAGCTGTTGCACAGCAACTCACTGCCTTCCTGAAGACAAACAATGTATACGAAATGCTTCAGTCTGGTTTTAGACCCAATCAAAGCACCGAGACTGCACTTGTGAAGGTGATAAATGACCTTTTAATGGCGTCAGACCGAGGCTCTGCATCTGTCCTTGTGCTCCTAGACCTTAGTGCTGCTTTTGATACCATCGATCACCACATTCTTTTGGAGAGAATGGAAACCCAAATTGGTTTACACGGACATGTTTTGGCCTGGTTTAGATATTATCTGTCGGAAAGATATCAGTTTGTCTTTGTGAACGGTTTGTCCTCTGACAAATCAACTCTACATTTCGGTGTTCCTCAGGGTTCCGTTTTAGGACCACTATTGTTTTAGGACCACTATATATTTTACCTCTTGGGGATGTCATTCGAAAACATAATGTTAACTTTCACTGCTATGCGGATAACACACAGCTGTACATTTCAATGAAACATGAAACAAAATTGCCCTCGCTAGAAGCCTGTGTTTCAGACATAAGGAAATGGATGGCTGCAAGCTTTCTACTTTTAAACTCGGACAAAACAGAGATGCTTGTCCTAAGTCCCAAGAAACAAAGAGATCTTCTGTTGAATCTGACAATTAATCTCAAATACAACTGTGAAGGACCTCGGCTTTACTCTGGACCCTGATCTCTCTTTTGATGAACATATCAATACTGTTTCAAGGACAGCTTTTTTCCATCTACGTAACATTGCAAAAATCAGAAACGTCAAAAAATGATGCAGAAAAATTAATCCATGCTTTTCTTACTTCTAGGTTAGACTACTACAATGCGCTACTTTCCGGCAACCTGGATAAAGCACTAAATAAACGTCAGTTAGTGCTAAATACGGCCGTTTTCAAAAAGTTATATTTTGGTTTCATCTGACCATATGACATTCTCCCAATCTTCTTCTGGATCATCCAAATGCTCTCTAGCAAACTTCAGACGGGCCTGGACATGTACTGGCTTAAGCAGGGGGACACGTCTGGCACTGCAGGATTTGAGTCCCTGGCGGCGTAGTTTGTTACTGATGGTAGGCTTTGTTACTTTGGTCCCAGCTCTCTGCAGGTCATTCACTAGGTCCCCCCGTGTGGTTCTGGGATTTTTGCTCACCGTTCTTGTGATCATTTTGACCCCTTGGGGTGAGATCTTGCGTGGAGCCCCAGATCGAGGGAGATTATCAGTGGTCTTGTATGTCTTCCATTTCCTAATAATTGCTCCCACAGTTGTTTTCTTCAAACCAAGCTGCTTACCTATTGCAGATTCAGTCTTCCCAGCCTGGTGCAGGTCTACAATTTTGTTTCTGGTGTCCTTTGACAGCTCTTTGGTCTTGGCCATAGTGGAGTTTGGAGTGTGACTGTTTGAGGTTGTGGACAGGTGTCTTTTTTACTGATAACATGTTCAAACAGGTGCCATTAATACAGGTAATGAGTGGAGGACAGAGGAGCCTCTTAAAGAAGAAGTTACAGATCTGTGAGAGCCAGAAATCTTGCTTGTTTGTAGGTGACCAAATACTTATTTTCTTTTTTGCCCCACTGTATATGCATATTATTATTAGTAAAGGATAGAAAAAGCCTTTCTAGGGAGTTTTTCGTAGCCACCGTGCTTGTACACCTGCATTGCTTGGCTGTTTGGGGTTTTAGGCTGGGTTTCTGTACAGCGCTTTGACATAAGAAGGGCTATATAAATACATTTGATTTGATTTTGATTTGATTTGGAGGGCAAGTTGGTTAGGATTATACCTATAAGGGTGCCCGTGTTTACGGATTTGGGGTTGTACCTGGTAGGTTCATTGATAATTTGTGTGAGATTGAGGGTATCAAGTTTAGACTGTAGAATGGCCGGGGTGTTAAGCATGTCACAGTTTAGGTCACCTAGCAGCACGAGCTCTGAGGATATATGGGGGCAATCATTTCACATATGGTGTCCAGAAGGTGGTCTATAGCAAGCAGCAACGGTGAGAGACTTGTTTCTGGAAAGATGGATTTTTAAGAGTAGAAGCTTGAATTGTTTGGGTACAGACCTGAATAGTAAGACAGGCTATCTCTGCAGTAGATCGCAACACAGTTCTGGCCCTCTCTACATATTCGGCTGGCCCTCTCTACATATTCGTCACCAGACCCACTGGCTCCAGGTCATCTATAAGTCTATGCTAGGTAAAGCTCTGCCTTATCTCAGCTCACTGATCACGATAACAACACCCACCTGTAGCACGCACTCCAGCAGGTATATCTCACTGGTCATCCCTAAAGCCAACACCTACTTTGGTCGCCTTTCCTTCCAGTTCTCTGCTGCCAGTGACTGGAACGAATTGCAAAAATAGCTGAAGCTGGTGACTTATATTTCCCTCACTAACTTTAAACATCAGCCATCTGAGCAGCTGTACATAGTCCATCTGTAAATAGCCCACCCGATCTACCTACCTCATCCCCATATTGTTTTTATTTACTTTATTTACTCTTTTGCACACCAGTATCTCTACTTGCACATCATCATCTGCTCATTTATCACTCCAGTGTTAATATGCTGAATTGTGAATAACTTTTCTACTATGGCCTATTTATTGCCTACCTCCTCACGCCATTTGCACACACTGTACATATACTTCATTTTTTTCTATTGTGTTATTGACTGTATTTTCATGTGTAACTCTGTGTTGCTGTTTGTGTCGCACTGCTTTGCTTTATCTTGGCCAGGTCGCAGTTGTAAATGAGAACTTGTTCTCAACTAGCTTACCTGGTTAAATAAAGGTGAAATAAATCAAAAACGGGGATCCCACCCAGATATTGACTGGCTTTCTGATCCACGCCCCTACCTTTTCTTTTTAAGGTATCTGTGACCAATAGATTAGGGCCTAATGAATATATTTCAATTGACTGATTTCTTTATATGAACTGTAACTTAGTAATAATGGTGCCGGAGGAGATGGCTGCCATTTTACGGTCTCCTAACCTATTGTGTGTGTTTTTATTTGTAACTTGTTTTGTACATAATGTACATAATGTTTCTGCCACCATCTCTTATGACCAAAAGGAAGCTTCTAGATATCAGGACAGCGACTTCTCACCTCGTGCTGGAAGAAGATTTTTTCTTTAAGAGTCGGACGGGAAGGATTTACTTAAGACACACGACAAGGCCCAAATCCACGTGATTTGCATGAGAAAGAGACAGAGATATTGGGGATGTAGGTCGGGCTGCCTACTATTAGCCAACGTACAATCATTGGATAACAAAATAGACTACGATCATAGACTAACTACGATTCCTTCCAAAGGGAAATTAAATATTAAATATAAATTAAATATGAAATATAAATGTAATATTAAATATAAATTTAATATTTATGTTTCACCAAGTCGTGGCTGGCGGGTTTTACGCTGCATCGGCAAGATAGTACAAGATAGGGGGTGGTGGTCTATATTTGCAAACAACAGCTGGTGCACAAAATCTAATAGTAAGGAAGTCTCTAGGATTTGCTCGCCTGAGGTAGAGAATCTCATGATATTTACCCAGAGAGTTTTCATCTATATTCTTCGTAGCTGTCTATTTACCATCACAAACTGATCCTGGCACTAAGACCGCACTCAATGATGTCAGATGTGTGCGTACTGGTAGCGAAGTCAGGTGCAGGAGAGCAGAGATTTGTGAACAGGGGCACACTTTATTCATGCAAAAGTGCAAAACGAGCATAACAGTCACAATAATTATGTTTAACAATAAACATCTTTGTGAAAAAATAACACGGAAAAAACAAGCCAGTCTGGCGCGTCAACAGCACGTAACACAAACAATCTTACACAAAGACATGATGGGGAAAAGAGGAATAAATACATGCCGCCCGAACAAGGAGAGGAGAGCAAGGACAAATGAGCTGTATAAGGCCATACGCAAACAGGAAAACGCTCATCCAGAGGCGGCGCTTCTTGTGGCCGGGTACTTTAATGCAGAGAAACTTAAATCTGTTTTACCTAATTTCTACCAGCATGTTAAATGTGCAACCAGAGGAAAATCAACTCTAGACCACCTTTACTCCACACACAGAGACACGTACAAAGCTCTCCCTCGCCCTCCATTTGGCATATCCAACCATAATTCTATCCTCCTGATTCCTGCTTACAAGCAACAATTAAAGCAGGTAGCACCAGTGACTCAATAAAGAAGTGGTCAGATGACGCAGATGCTAAGCAACAGGACTGTTTTAATAGCACAGACTGGAATATATTCAGGGATTCTTCCATTGGCATTGAGGAGTACATCACATAAGTCACTGGCTCCATCAGTAAGTGCTTTGATGACATCGTCCCCACAGTGACTGTACATACATACCCTAACCAGAAGCCATGGATTACAGGCAACATCCGCACTGAGGAAACATGTAGAGCTGCAGCTTTCAAGGAGCGGGACTCTAACCTGGAAGCTTATAAGACAAACTGCTATGCCCTCTGACGAACCATCAAAAAAGGCAAAGCTTCAATACAGGACAAAAATATAATTGTACAACACCGGCTCCGACGCTCGTCATATGTGGCAAGGCTTGCAAGCTATACAGACTACAAAGGGAAGCACAGCCGCGAGCTTCCCAGTGGCGCAAACCTACCAGTCGAGCTAAATTACTTCTATGCTCGCTTCGAGGCAAGCAACACTGAAGCATGAATGAGAGCATGCTATTCCGGACGACTATGTGATCATTCTCTCCGTAGCGAGTAAGACCTTTAAACAGGTTGATATTCGCAGGGCCAGACAGATTACCAGGACGTGTACTCCGAGCATGCGCTGACCAACTGGCAAGTGTATTCACTGACATTTTCAACCTGTCCCTGACTAATCTTGTAATACCAACATGTTTCAAGCAGACCACCATAGTCCCTGTGCCCAAGAACAGTAAGATAACCTGCCTAAATGACTCCCGACACGTAGCACTCACATCTGTTTCCATGAAATGCTTTGAAACGCTGGTCATGGCTCACATCAACACCATTATCCCAGAAGCCCTAGACCCACTACAATTTGCATACTGCCCCAACAGATCCACAGATGAAGCAATCTCTATTGCACTCCACATTGCCCTTTCCCACCTGAACAAATGGAACACCTATGCGAGAAGGCTATTCAATGACTACAGCTCAACATTCAACACCATAGTGCCCTCAAAGCTCATCACTAAACTAAGGACCCTGGGACTAAACACCTCCCTCTGCAACTGGATCCTGGACTTCCTGACAGACTGCCCCCAGGTGGTAAGGGTGGATAACAACACATCTGCCATGCTGATCCTCAACACGGGGGCCCCTGTGGGGGTACGTGCTCAGTCTCCTCCTGTATTCCCTGTTCACTCATGACTGCATGGCCAGGCACGACTCCATCATTAAGATTACATTCGTCACAACAGTGGTATGCCTGGTCACCAACAACGATGGGAGGACATCAGAGACTTGGCCATGTGGTGCCAGGATAACAACCTCTCCCTCAACATGATCAAGACAAAGGAGATGATTATGGATTACAGGAAAAGGAGGACCGAGCACGCTCCCATTCTCAGCAATGGGGCTGTAGTGGAGCAGTTTGAGAGCTTCAAGTTCCTTGGTGTCTACATCACCAACAAACTATCATGGTCCAAACACATCAAGACAGTCGTGAAGAGGGCACGACAAAGCCTCGGGAGACTGAAAAGATTTGACCTGGGTCCTCAGATCCTCAAAAAGTTATACAGCTGTGTCATCGAGAGTATCCTGACTGGTTGCATCACTGGTATGGCAACTGCTCGGCCTCCAACCGCAAGACACTACAAAGGGTAGTGCGTATGGCCCAGTGCATCACTGGGGCAAAACTTCCTGCCATCCAGGACCTCCATACCAGGTGTCAGAGAAAGGCCCTAAAAATGGTTAAAGACTCCAGCCACCCTCGTCATAGACTGTTCTCTCTGCTACCACACAGCTAGCGGTACCGGAGCGCCGAGTCTAGGTCCACGAGGCTTCTAAACAGCTTCTACCCCCAAGCCATAAGACTCCTGAACAGCTAATCAAATGGCTACCTAGACTATTTGCATTGCCCCCCTGCTACTACTCTCTGTGTATTATCTATGCATAGTCACTTTAACTCTACATACAAGTACATATTACCTCAATTACCTCGACTAACCTGTGCCCCTGCACATTGACTCTGTACCGGTACCGGTATATAGCGTCACTACTGTTATTTTACTGCTGCTCTTTAATTATTTGTTATTTGTTACTTATCTATTTTTTACTTAACACTTATTTTTCTTAACACTGCATTGTTGGTTAAAACTTCTTCGGGATAGGGGGCAGCATTTTTACTTTTGGATGAATAGCGTGCCCAAATTCAACTGCCTGCTACTCATCCCAAAATATAAGATATGCATATTATTAGTAGATTTGGATAGAAAACACTCTGAAGTTTCTAAAACTGTTTGAATCATGTATGTGAGTTTAACATAACTGTCTTTTCAATGGGTTTTCATGGGGAATCCAGATTTCTAATCGTCTTTCCTGCAGTTCCTACCGCTTCCACTGGATGTCACCAGTCTTTAGAAATTGGTTGAGGTTTTTCCTTTGTGTAATGAAGAAGTTTGGCCATCTTGAAAGAGGGTCACTTGAAGTGGACTGTTTGATAGATGCGCGTGACCAGAAAAGTAGCATCAGTTTATCTTTTTGTATTGAACACAGATCATCCCGTCTTCAATTTTTGTGTCGCGCCTGCAGGGTTGAAATAGGTTCTCTCTCTTGGCACTAGGCTGTATTCTTTTGTTAGTTTCATTTTTATAGATTTAACCAAAAACTATACATCGTACAACACTCCTCGATATGTCAAATTGTAGGCCCTCTAATTCCAATGAATGATAATATTGTCTCTCTTGGCTCTACACTGGACAGTTAGCGGTTGTGTAGGTGGACCTAAGCCTTCTCATGCTCTCTTTTCAATTGCTCATTGTATGTCAATCTCCAAAAGACTAACTGTGCTGTACAAATCAAGTCTAACACAAATATGGGGATGTAAGGTTTTACTAGTCTATTCTTCATGGGCCTCTCTATTTTATTTTATCTGGCATAGCAAATATACGCAAAAATTGCTCCAAGACTGTCAGCTCAAAGTTTAGAGGGTAAGAGGGTTTACGTGTTTTGCTCGACCCACTCACTTTTTCACCACAAAACTGCAGAAAATGGCCAAAAAGAACCAGCAAATTGCTTTTACACTATTTGATTATTAATGTTTGTTTCTAAAATAAATATCTTAAAAGAGATACATTCACCTTATTAAAAGGGACAGCTGTAAATGAAGCACTAATCACAGTAACCCTAAAAAATTACTTTGACAAAGCAACAAAATAACTAGGGTTTTACAATGATGGTGAAAACTTGGGGAAACGTTAGGGTTAGTGGATTAAAACCTTCCTATAGAGGTCACAGAACGTGCACAGAAGGACGTATCAAAATACAGAATTTTGGAGCTTTAGCAAGTCTTTATTCATATTGATTTTTTTTTAATTGTCTATAGTACAGTGGCTTGTAAAAGGATTCACCCCCTTGGATTTTTCCTATTTTTTTGCTTTACACCCTGGAATTAAAATTGATTTTTGGGGGGGGGGGTTGTATCATTTGATTTACACAATATGCCTGCCACTTTGAAGATGCAAAATATGTTTTATTGTGAAACAAACAAGAAATTAGACAAAAAAACTAAAAAATTGAACGTGCATTAACTATTCACCCCCACAAAGTCAATACTTTGTAGAGCCACCTTTTGCAGAAATTACAGCTGCAAGTCTCTTGGGGTATGTCTCTATACGCTTGGCACATCTAGTCACTGTGAATTTTGCCAATTCTTCAAGGCAAAACTACTCCAGCTCCTTCAAGTTGGACGGGTTCCGCTGGTGTACAGCAATCTTTAAGTCATACCACAGATTCTCAATTGGATTGAGGTCTGGGCTTTGACTAGGCCATTCCAAGACATCAAATCAAATCAAATCGAATTTTATTTGTCACATACACATGGTTAGCATATGTTAGTGCGAGTGTAGCGAAATGCTTGTGCTTCTAGTTCCGACAATGCAGTAATAACCAACAAGTAATCTAGCTAACAATTCCAAAACTACTACCTTATAGACACAAGTGTAAGGGGATAAAGAATATGTACATAAAGATATATGAATGGGTGATGGTACACAGCGGCATAGGCAAGATACAGTAGATGGTATTGAGTGCAGTATATACATATGAGATGAGTATGTAAACAAAGTGGCATAGTTAAAGTGGCTAGTGATACATGTATTACATAAGGATGCAGTAGATGATATAGAGTACAGTATATACATATACATATGAGATGAATAATGTAGGGTATGTAAACATTATATTAGGTAGCATTGTTTAAAGTGGCTAGTGATATATTTTACATCATTTCCCATCAATTCCCATTATTAAAGTGGCTGGAGTTGAGTCAGTGTGTTGGCAGCAGCCACTCAATGTTAGTGGTGGCTGTTTAACAGTCTGATGGCCTTGAGATAGAAGCTGTTTTTCAGTCTCTCGGTCCCAGCTTTGATGCACCTGTACTGCCCTCGCCTTCTGGATGATAGCGGGGTGAACAGGCAGTGGCTCGGGTGGTTGCTGTCCTTGATGATCTTTATGGCCTTCCTGTGACATCGGGTGGACATTTAAATGTTCCCCCTTAAACCACTCGAGTGTTACTTTAGCATTATGCTTAGGGTCATTGTCGTGCTGGAAGGTGAACCTCCGTCCCAGTCTACAATCTCTGGAAGACAAACAGTTCCCTCAAGAATTTCCCTGTATTTAGCTCCATCTATCATTCCTTCAATTCTGACCAGTTCCCCAGTCCCTGACAATGAAAAACATCAGCATGATGCCGCCACCAGCATGCCTCACAGCGAGGATGGTGTTCTCGGGGTGATGGAGGTGTTGGGCTTTGTGCCAGACATAGCGTTTTTCTTGATGGCCAAAAAGCTCAATTTTAGTCTCATCTGAACAGAGTAATTTCTTCCATATGTTTGGGGAGTCTCCCACATGCCTTTTGGCGAACACCAAATATGTTTGCTTATTTTTTTTCTGGCCACTCTTCCGTAAAGCCCAGGTCTGTGGAGTGTACGGCTTAAAGTAGTCCTATGGACAGATACTCCAATCTCCTCTGTGGAGCTTGGCAGCTCCTTCAGGGTTATCTTTGGTCTCTTTGTTGCCTCTCTGATTAATGCCCTCCTTGCCTGGTCCATGAGTTTTGGTGGGCGGCCCTCTCTTGGCAAGTTTGTTGTGGTGCCCTATTCTTTCAATGTATTTAATAATGTATTTAATGGTGCTCCGTGGGATGTTCAACGTTTCTGATATATATTTTTTAACCAAACCCTGATCTGTACTTCTCCACAAATTTGTCCCTGGCCTGTTTGGCGAGCTCCTTGGTCATCATAGTACCGCTTTCTTGGGTGTGCCCCTTGCTTCGTGGTGTTGCAGACTCTGGGGCCTTTCAGAACAAGTGTATATATACTGAGATCATGTGACAGATCATGTGACACTTAGATTGCACACAGGTGGACTTTATTTAACTAGTTATGTGACTTCTGAAGGTAATTGGTTGTGCCAGACCTTATTTAGGGGCTTCATAGCAAACAGGGTGAATACATACACACCCACCACTTTTTATTGTTTAGAATATTTGGAAAAAGTTATTATTTTCATTTCACTTTAACAATTTGGACTATTTTGTGTATGTCCATTACATGAAATCCAAATAAAAATACATTTAAATTACAGGTTGTAATGTAACAAAATAGGAGAAATGCCAAGGGGGTGAATACTTTTGCAAGGCACAGTAAAGGCACTTTATTGTTCAAGTCAATATTGGTGCACAATTCTACATAACATACTATTTTTTGGACTTTGGTTGCAATTCTCTCATCAAATTTGTTTATTTGTCATATGCACATGAATGACATTACATGACCGATAATGTATCATGTTTTTAGCAATATTTGTAGAATTTTAAATGCATTTACAGTTCCTTCAGAAAGTATTCACACCCTTGACAAAGACATCTAAATGTAGATGAAATGTCTTGAGTCAGTAAGTATTCAACCCCTTTGTTGTGGCAAGCCTAAATAAGTTCAGGAGTAAACATGTGCTTAACAAGACACATAAGTTGCACGGACTCACTCTGTGTGCAATAATAGTGTTTAACATGATTTTTGAATGACTACCTCATCTCTGTGCCCCACACATACAAATTTCTCTAAGGTCCATCCATTGAGCAGTGAATTTCAAACACAGATTCAACCACAAAGACCAGGGAAGTTTTCCAATGTTTTGCAGAGAAGGGCACCTATTGGTAGATGGGTAAGAAAAAGAGAGAAAAAAAAGCAGACACTGAAAATCCCTTTGAGCATGGAACAGTTAATAATGACACTTTGGATGGTGTTTCAATACATCCAGTCACTACAAAGATACAGGAGTCCTTCCTAACTCAGTTTCTGAAGATGGTGTTTCAATACATCCAGTCACTACAAAGATACAGGAGTCCTTCCTAACTCAGTTTCTGAAGATGGTGTTTCAATACACCCAGTCACTACAAAGATACAGGAGTCCTTCCTAACTCAGTTTCTGAAGATGGTGTTTCAATACACCCAGTCACTACAAAGATACAGGAGTCCTTCCTAACTCGGTTTCTGAAGATGGTGTTTCAATACACCCAGTCACTACAAAGATACAGGAGTCCTTCCTAACTCAGTTTCTGAAGATGGTGTTTCAATACATCCAGTCACTACAAAGATACAGGAGTCCTTCCTAACTCAGTTTCTGAAGATGGTGTTTCAATACACCCAGTCACTACAAAGATACAGGAGTCCTTCCTAACTCAGTTTCTGAAGATGGTGTTTCAATACATCCAGTCACTACAAAGATACAGGAGTCCTTCCTAACTCAGTTTCTGAAGATGGTGTTTCAATACACCCAGTCACTACAAAGATACAGGAGTCCTTCCTAACTCAGTTTCTGAAGATGGTGTTTCAATACACCCAGTCACTACAAAGATACAGGAGTCCTTCCTAACTCAGTTTCTGAAGATGGTGTTTCAATACACCCAGTCACTACAAAGATACAGGAGTCCTTCCTAACTCAGTTTCTGAAGATGGTGTTTCAATACACCCAGTCACTACAAAGATACAGGAGTCCTTCCTAACTCAGTTTCTGATTATGGTGTTTCAATACACCCAGTCACTACACAGATACAGGAGTCCTTCCTAACTCAGTTTCTGAAGATGGTGTTTCAATACATCCAGTCACTACACAGATACAGGAGTCCTTCCTAACTCAGTTTCTGAAGATGGTGTTTCAATACACCCAGTCACTACAAAGATACAGGAGTCCTTCCTAACTCACATTCTGAAGATGGTGTTTCAATACACCCAGTCACTACAAAGATACAGGAGTCCTTCCTAACTCGGTTTCTGAAGATGGTGTTTCAATACACCCAGTCACTACAAAGATACAGGAGTCCTTCCTAACTCACATTCTGAAGATGGTGTTTCAATACACCCAGTCACTACAAAGATACAGGAGTCCTTCCTAACTCGGTTTCTGAAGATGGTGTTTCAATACACCCAGTCACTACAAAGATACAGGAGTCCTTCCTAACTCAGTTGCTGAAGATGGAAGGAAACCGCTCAGGGATTTCCCCATTAGGGCAATAATGACTTTAAAACCTCGTGAGGATCCGTCACTTTTCTTCAATTTTCGCCCAAAATGACATACCCAAATCTAACTGCCTAGAGCTCAGGACCTGAAGCAAGAATATGCATATTCTTGGTACCATTTTGAAAGGAAACACTTTGACGTTTGTGGAAATGTGAAAGGAATGTAGAAGAATATAACACAATAGATCTGGTAAAAGATATAACAAAGACAAAAACAACTGTTATTTTGTATTTTTTTGTACCATCATCTTTGAAATGCAAGAGAAAGGCCATAATGTATTATTCCAGCCCATGTGCAATTTAGATTTTGTCCACTAGATGGAAGCAGTGTATGTGCCAATTTTTAGACTGAAGCAATGAACCATTGCATCTCTGTTCAAAATGTTGTATCAAGACTGCCCAAATGTGACTAATTTGTTTATTAATAACTTCACTTTCAAAATTGTGCACTCTCCTCAAACAATAACATGGTATTCTTTCACTAATATCTACGGTGTGTGTGTGTGTGTGTGTGTGGTATCCCAGCACACCTTGGGGGAATCAGCTGCTCCACAGCACCTCCTTGGCTGGGTCCCATAGGGTACCCTATTCCCTACTGTTTATTGTGCACTACGTTGTCCAGGGCCCATAGGACTCTGGTCAAAAGTAGTGCACTTTATAGGGAATAGTGTGCCATTTCAGACACATCCTCTCATTATTGTTCTACCTGTAGCATGGCCTCTCTTTTAGCTCATTCTGTCTCACATCTGCGATGGAGCCTTTCTGCCTTGTTGAACTCTAATTACAGCATAGATGTAAGTCCCTGGCAGAGATGTGATGGCTGGCTGGGGAATAGGCTGCCTGCCTGCCTCACACACACACACACACACACACACCGGGGTGTACTATCACCAACTAAATCCACACCAGATGAAGAGCTGTAGCCCTGGTAGCCTTCAGCCCATGACTCCGTCCCAAATGGCACCCTATTCTCCATTTAGCCCTAGTCAAAAGTAGTGCACTATGAATAGAGTGCCATTTGGGACTCAACCCATAACATCAGCATGGTGAGCTAATTGCAGGTCTAATACCAGATAGGAGTGGTGCAGAGAGCGGTAATTTACCTCCCCCACCTTAAAATAGGGCTGATGGCTCTCTCTCTCCATGTAGCTGACTCCAGGACCCCAACACAGCTGTGTTCCTCAACACAACCCTCCTCTACGCTCCTCTTCTCAACAAACACTCTCCACTTTGTTTTCCAATCCTTACCTGCTTGGCTGGCTGCAGTCAGGTGCTCTGTGAGGTCATAGAGACGATGTCCCAAATGGCACCCTATTCCTTTTGTAGCGCACAACCTTTGACCCAGAGCCCTATGGGCCCTAGTAAACAGTAGTGAGCTACATAGGGAATAGAATGCCATTTGGGACGCAAACTGAGAGTGGGTGGATGGGTCACTTTTCACCTGTGAGGTTGAAGTCAGGTAATTGGGAATGTTGGACTTCGTACAAAAATATGAGTGAAAGGGATTTATTTTTTATTTTTAAATGTTATAAAACTCACTGCCTTGACATGTGACCCCTGTAAAGTCCTGAAAAGAGGACAAGGTTTTAAAATAGATCCACATTTCCGGATTAGATGGCTCTGCTCTCCTGAGGCTGACCTCCAGTAAAAAGGCTTTCTCATCTTCTTTCGTCTTCTCAGTTTAGAGGACTATCACAGAGAGACATCAAAGACTTATGACAGTAAGTTCCAATATGGTTAGTTTATTTCACTTTCTCTAAGCAGCCAGTATCCTGATCTCCTTCTCTCGTTTCTCATAAAAAATGTACAATTTATATGCTCTGGCATCCATCCACACTGACTGACTGCCTGAGCCAGATCTAAAACCACCATAAGGCAATGATGATGATGAGCAGCCTGTCAGAAGGAGACTGCATTTTGCTCTTAATTAAAAGGCGATTCAGCCAAATCTTGTCATGTTCAAAAAGGTATATTGTACATCTGAAGTCTAAAGCGCGATAACATTTCTGTGCTGGTGTACAGTGGTGCTGGTGCCTTGCTGAGCACCAGTAGTACAGTCAGTGCATTATATTAAATCAGTAGGTCATCTTTACAGCTAAGTGTTGAAAGATAAATAAGATTCTCCTGTCTCTCTCTCTATCTCTCTCTCTGTCCTACACTACAGAATAACTCCTGCCATTGAAAAAACTCTCCATCATCATCACCATCATCATTAATGACCTCAGTGTTTGGTTGGCAGTTCGCAGGGCGTTAGAGAGCCAGGCTGTGTCCCAAATGGCACCCTATTCCCTATATAGTGGCCATAGCACATATGTTTTCATTTGGGATGCACCCTGCCATGCTCATTACCACTAAATGCTCTGCAGTTCTCAGACATTCTCGCTGTAAAGGAGAAGCTACCTTACTACTGGAAATAGGAAAAGCTTATTTTGTCAATGTTTAGCATGTTCTACATAAATGACTGTGTGCTCTAGCATTTCTTTCTTCAACCTTTGTTTCAAAGCCAAACCTTATGAATCATCTGTGGATTTAGAGAGGCAGTCAGATGTCTTGTATTGCCAACACAGTGATAGGTGGAGTCACATATCTTAGGCCACTGCAGTCAAAAACGTGATTTTCCTGTGTTTTCTATATATTTCCACACGATGAGGTTGGAGTAATACTTTGAAATTGTGAAAAGTATGATAATAGTGTAATAGCTGTTGGAAATGTCAGCCTGTTTTGGTGGGATGGAGTTTTTGAGTGCCTGGTGACATCACCATGTGGTAAATCAGTTAATAGACCAATTCAAATATATATATTTATTTCACCTTTATTTAACCAGGTAGGCAAGTTGAGAACAAGTTCTCATTTACAACTGTGACCTCGCCAAGATAAAGCAGTGCGACAAAAACAACAACACAGAGTTACACAAGGAATAAACAAACGTACAGTCAAGAACACAATAGAAAAGTCTATATAAAGTATGTGCAAATGAAGTAAGATTAGGGAGGTAAAGCAATAAATAGGCCATAGTGGCAAAATAATTACAATTTAGCATTAACACTGGAGTGATAGATGTGCAATTAGAGATACTGGGGTGCAAAAGAGCAAAACCGCCATAAAAATAGCCAGACTACGGTTTGCAACTGCACATGGGGACAAAGATCGACCTTTTTGGGGAAATGTCCTCTGGTCTGAGGAAACAAACATAGAACTGTTGTCCATAATGACCATTGTTATGTTTGGAGGAAAAAGGGTGAGGCTTGCAAGCCAAAGAACACCATCCCAACCGGGAAGCACAGGGGTTGGCAGCATCATGTTGTCGGGGTGCTTTGCTGCAGGAGGGACTGGTGCACTTCACAAAATAGATGGAATGAGGAAAGAAAATTATGTGGATAAATTGAAGCAACATCTCAAGACATCAGTCAGGAAGGTAAAGCTTGGTCGCAAATTGGTCTTCTAAAAGACAATGACCCCAAGCATACTTCCAATGTTGTGGCAAAATGTGTTAAGGACAACAAAGTCAAGGTATTGGAGTGACCGTCACAAAGCCCTGACCTCAATCCTATAGAATATTTGTGGTGCAGAACTGAAAAAACATGTGCTAGCAAGGAGGCCTACAAACCTGACTCAGTTACACCAGATCTGTCAGGAGGAATGGACCAGAATTCACCCAACCTTTTGTGGTTAGCTTGTGGACGGCTACCTGAAACATTTGACCCAAGTTAAACAATTTCAAGGCAATGCTACCAAATACTAATTGAGTATAGGTAAACTTCTGACCCACTGGGGATGTGATAAAAGAAATAAAAGCTGAAAGAAATCAATCTCTCTACTATTATTCTGACATTTCACATTCTTAAAATGAAGTGGTGATCCTAACTGACCTAAAACAGGGAATTTTTAATAGGATTAAATGTCAGGAATTGTGAAAAACTGAGTTTAAATGTATTTGGCTAAGGTGTATGTAAACTTCCGACTTCAACTGTATGTCAAACAGCAGTCAAGCATCCATCATCGTGTCAGCAGAATGACCCTCAATATTTATTGGAAAGGAGAATCAAGATCAGCTTTCACTTTCACCACCCTGTGAAGTTCATCATAACTTATTTCATCTGTAGCCTAATAAACTGCATGGTTTTCCTATTCGTAGTGGGAGGACCACACACCATATCATCACGTGACTCCAAGTTTACTTCGATATGATGGTTATTACATTAATATTTGCGCATGGGTTACTCAACCCTGCACCTTAGAGGCTGCTTCAATATATACATAGATATGGAATCACTGGTCACTTTAATAATGTTTGCATACTGCTTTACTCATTTCAAATGTATATACTGTGTTCTATTCTACTATATTTCAGTCAATGCCATTGCTCGTCCTAATATTGATATATTTCTTAATTCCATTCTTTTTACTTTTAGATTTGTGAATTGTTAGATACTAGTGTACTGTTGGAGCTAGGAACACAAGCATTTTTGCTACACCCGCAATAACATCTGCTAAATATGTGTGTGACCAATAAAATTGGATTGGTCCTGGTCAAAAGTAGTGCCCTATTTTGGGAATAGGGTGCCATTTGGGATGCACATCTGAATGGTGCAATGCAACCATTTCCTTGGTCAGGGTCAGGATGCGCCAGGGCTGATGATCTAGGTGGGATTGCTAATGATGGAGGGAGGCTGGCAGTTACAGAAACACGAAGAAGAGGAGGAGAGGAGGGGTGAGGAGAGGAGAGCTTTTCCACAATGCTGCAGTTCCTTTTTTCAATAAATCAAAGAGCGCTAGCTTGCTAGATCATGGCTGATTCCACTATCTGGCTGTGCTATAAAGAGAGAGCCATGTCAGAACAATAGAGATGCGCGGGTACGTTATCAGCCCCACCGCACCACCTGACAATTCAAAGAGCCTGTAGTGACATGGGAGAGATAGTTATCATAAACAGATGAAGGATGGAGGGTTTTGCTTTTCATTTCTCTCACCTCTTATTTCCCTTTTCAATCTTTTTCAGGCAGAGGCTTGAAAAGTACTCTAACAAGGTTCTTTTCTGAGATGGAGTGTTACATTTTGATTTGATTTGATTTAACTACAATGACCATAATCCATTTGCGTGCCTACTTGTCTGTTTCTTTTATGCCTGTTACATAAGAGTCAGAATAATATGTGATTGCGTGATCGAGAAGGATAGAGCAGTTGCTTTGCAAGGCCTCTACCTGAAAATACATGTGATTGGTGGTTGGTATTCAGCAGTCAAAACTATGCCTTATTTACGTTGAAGAGCCTCTAAAATAGGGATTTTGTCAGACAGCATAGGCAGCAGCTCTATAGAGATGAGATTATGACTTGGAATTAAGTAAAGTCCTAAAATTAAACAAGTGTAATATGCACAACGACTTAAATATTTGAGTAAAGTAATGTGAGTAAATGATGGTTAATGCGTGATAAGCAGTATTGGGCATTCACTACCATCATGGGACTTATATTCGTTATGTTATTCTGTTGTTACAGCATTCAACCAACATAATACACAGTGCCTTTTTCATGTTTAAAAAGGTAATCAATATCGAACCGACCTCAAAAAACACTAATCGCTCAGCACTCGTCATTGAACAACCAATGGCCACGAATAGATGGTGGAAAAAAACACACCAATCTCTTTCATAAATTCTTTAAAAATTAAAGCTAGTTTCCCAACATTTCTGAAAATGAATATATGAACTCTTCAAGTCTTTGCTGGTAAAAAGAAAAAATGTATAATGAAACATTGAAACCAAAGTTATCATATACAAAGCAATGGCTACCCAAATAAGGACAGGTCTGGGATAACTATTTCGGCATTCTTTTTCTAAAAGGACACAAGATGGCTACCCAAATAAGGACAGGTCTGGGATAACTATTTCGGCATTCTTTTTCTAAAAGGACACAGGATGGCTACCCAAATAAGGACAGGTCTGGGATAACTATTTCGGCATTCTTTTTCTAAAAGGACACAGGATGGCTACCCAAATAAGGACAGGTCTGGGATAACTATTTAGGCATTCTTTTTCTAAAAGGACACAGGATGGCTACCCAAATAAGGACAGGTCTGGGATAACTATTTCGGCATTCTTTTTCTATAAGGACACAGGATGTCGCAGATGGCAGTCTATTCCTTATATAGTACACTACTTCTCTGGACAAAAATAGTGCCCTATATAGAAAATAGGAGTGCAATTTAGGACATACTGTATAGCGTGCATTCACACAGGCAGCCCAATTCTGATGTTTTTTCCACCAATTGATCATTTGATCAATCACACCAGATCTTTTTACATCAGCTCTTTTCCAGAGTTGATCTGACTTGTAAAAAAAACTGTCAGCTGCTAAGCCAATAGTGATGACATCATTTCCTGTTTGACTGACATGACCGAGATTTGACCCGACCTTTCTTAGGGAGTCGAAGGTCGGCGCGTGTACATTTGAATAATCCCCAAAATGTACTACTTTTCAAAACAATTTGAATACAGATCTGATAAAGCAACTACTTTTTATAATATTTGCATACAGATCGGAGGATGTGAGTATTTTTCAGAAACTATTGGATTGGCTGCCTTTAACTAATGGCAGGGCTGTATCTGGAACTGCATGTTGAAGATAGAAATAGAATGAATAGAACACACGCAATCTCCTATACTATGCCAATCTATCTGACATTCATATTTGATCGACACAATACATTAAATCTGAACCTTCTGTAAATGTCCATTCTCCTGAATGTCAATTGTCCCAGATGTACATAATCAATTCAAACCAACATGCCACTGAACAGATTGTAAACTGTGATTTAATTATATGAAACCTGAAAATACTGCAGATGAATTCAAAGACATTTGTAAACAGAAAGATGGATGCTTAGCAATATCAACTTCGAACCCCTTTGTCCATCTGAGGGTAAGTGTTCTTGTTTCAAACACACACTATATCATCTTTAAAGTGATAGTTTACTCAGAATTCAAATTAACATGATTTTCCACATACCTTGGCTGTAGTTAAATTGAAGAAAGAAGTTTTGGGATATTTGGTTTCCTTTTGACACTTACACATATTTTGTAACTGTTCGCATTATCAGTAGCACTTCACATTAAACTGTTATTGCACCTGTGTAATAAAACTGTAATTACATTTGGAGCAACATTTTATTAGCATGTTGTTACATCATATTTTGGTAATTGCAATTGAATTGCATAGCAATGAGCTTAGTCTTTATAACTACTGTACAAATGAGGGATAGTGAACTTGATGTGTTACTTTATTACCTTATGTCGCACTCATGAAAATATATTTGTTAGTCATTTTTGAAGCTGCAAAAGTGGTCTACTCAAATGTTTAGGTGATTCCATGTCCTTCATGTATTTAATTCTAGGCTTTATATTAAGATTAATATCTAAGAGCCCTCCAAACCATGTGCTTATGATCAAACAATGATCCATGATCAAACCCTCCAAACCATGTGCTTATCATCAAACAATGATCCATGATCAAACCCTCCAAACCATGTGCTTATGATCAAACAATGATCCATGATCAAACCCTCCAAACCATGTGCTTATCATCAAACAATGATCCATGATCAAACCCTCCAAACCATGTGCTTATCATCAAACAATGATCCATGATCAAACCCTCCAAACCATGTGCTTATGATCAAACAATGATCCATGATCAAACCCTCCAAACCATGTGCTTATCATCAAACAATGATCCATGATCAAACCCTCCAAACCATGTGCTTATCATCAAACAATGATCCATGATCAAACCCTCCAAACCATGTGCTTATGATCAAACAATGATCCATGATCAAACCCTCCAAACCATGTGCTTATCATCAAACAATGATCCATGATCAAACCCTCCAAACCACGTGCTTATGATCAAACAATGATCCATGATCAAACCCTCCAAACCATGTGCTTATCATCAAACAATGATCCATGATCAAACCCTCCAAACCATGTGCTTATGATCAAACAATGATCCATGATCAAACCCTCCAAACCATGTGCTTATGATCAAACAATGATCCATGATCAAACCCTCCAAACCATGTGCTTATCATCAAACAATGATCCATGATCAAACCCTCCAAACCACGTGCTTATGATCAAACAATGATCCATGATCAAACCCTCCAAACCATGTGCTTATGATCAAACAATGATCCATGATCAAACCCTCCAAACCATGTGCTTATGATCAAACAATGATCCATGATCAAACCCTCCAAACCATGTGCTTTAGATTAATTCAACTAACTGTTGTAGTTGTTGGTTCTTTATCAAATATTTGGCAGCCATCAAATACATATTGATTTATTTTCATGTAACTAGCATTCATTTAAAAACCTTCAAATATTTTTTTTCTGAGATTTATTCAAAATACTTTCAAATATGATTTATTTTTCAGAGACCTGTATTTGAATATTAAATAAAATAGTTCCCTTTTAGGTGAAACTATATAAACTATTTGACTTCCTTCAGTATTTTAAAAGTTTGTCTTTTCAAATAAACTACAAAATAAACAGTGCATTCTGAAAATATTCAGACCCCTTAACTTTTTCCCATTTTTTTTTACGTTACAGCCTTATTCTAAAATCTACATATATACTGTATTATTCTTATCAATCTACACACACTACGCCATAATGAGAAAGCAAAAACAGTTTTTTAGATGTTTTTATGCATGAATAAAAATGAAAATGAATCAAAAACTGAAATATGACATTTCCATAAGTATTTACCTCCAGTGATTTATAAAGTTCTCAGTGAATATGTACAGTTTTCATATATAAATAGGACATATGGAATGTCATTTACACAAACACAATGCAGGTAAAGGTAGAGCACAGCCTTGAGTATAATGATTCGGTATGACACTACAAGCTTGGCACACCTATATTTGGGGAGTTTCTCCCATTCCTCTCTGCAGATTCCATTCCTCGCCCATTCCTCTCAAGCTCTGTCAGGTTGTATGGGGAGTGTTGCTGCACAACTATTTTCAGGTCTCTCCAGAGATGTTCAGGTCTGGGCTGTGGCTGGATCACTCGTGGGCATTCAGAAACTTGTCCCAGAAGACACTCCTGCATTGTCTTGGCTGTGTGCTTAGGTTTGGTGTCCTGTTGGTAGGTGAACCTTCAACCCAGTCTGAGGTCCTGAGTGCTCTGGAGCAGGTTTTCATCAAAGATCTCTCTGTACTTTGTTCCGTTCATCTTTCCCTCGATCCTGACTAGTCTCCCAGTCCCTGCTAATAAAAAACATCCCCACAGCATGATGCTGCCCCCACCATGCTTCACCGTAGGGATGGTGCCAGGTTTCCTCCAGATGTGACGCTTGGCACAGCATCTTCCATTTAAGAATGATAGAGGCCACTGTGTTCTTTGGGACCTTCAATGTTGCAGACATTTTTTGGTACCTTTCCCCAGATCTCTGCCTTGACACAATCCTGTTTCGGAGCTCTATGGACAATTCTCTCAAACTCATGGCTTGGTTTTTGCTCTGACATGCAATGTCAACTGTGGGACCTTATATAGACAGGTGTGTGCCTTTCCAAATCATGTCCAATCAATTGAATTTACCACAGGTGGACTCAAAGTTGTAGAAACATCTCAAGGATGATCAATGGAAACAGGATGCAGCTGAGCTACATTTTGATTCTCATAGCAAAGGATCTGAATACTTATGTGAATAAGGTATTTGTTTTTTTAATTTTAATACATTTGCAAAAATGTAATTTGCTTTGTCATTGTGGGGTATTGTGTATAGATTGCAGAGGGGGGAAAAGTATTTCATCCATTTTAGAATAAGGCTGTAACGTAACAAACAACTTTGATTCCTCTTCAGGTGAATGTATTTTAGCAGAAACAGTAACAGCAGAGGGGAACCTGACTGACAGCTTCATCTGATCTGCATTCCTTTAGAACTTCCTCCTCTTGAGACTTCTTTTACAGACTTTCAGACAAGCATGTTACATACAAACACACAGAACCTTCACGCTGACCTCAACGTATATACCTCCAACAGCATAACTAACACACTCATTTAAAGAACAATGCAGCACTCGGGAGTAAGGTATTTGTTGTGGAACGCTTTAAACACTTTAGATCTTGTGGAGGACGAGGCATTCCTGAACTGTCTTTAATTGGCATGGGAGAGCAGGGCAGTGTGTGTGTGTGCGAGCGTATGTGTGTGTTAGCGCTGTCAGAAGGAGAGCAGCCAAGGCAAGACAACAACACCGAGGTGGCCACACTGCATTGTGCATTGTACAGCTGGACCTTCCTCACTAGATGTAATAACTGTGTTCCAAATGGCACCCTATTTCCTATATAGTGCACTACATAGGGACTAGGGTGCCATTTGGGACGCAAACCTTTTCCAAACACAAGGATAATGTGTATTGTCCTGTACAGAACAGGGCACCACATACAGTAACATAGAGACTGATTGTCACATCCATAGATTCATTGGGGACAAACATCCTGACAGATTTCCAGGCCATGCCTCTTTCTATCACAGCTATGATGTGCTGGAAGTCATAGTGTCATTTGCCCCATGTCTGTCTGTCTGTCTGTCCAGTGTCTGCTCAGTTCCAGACCTGGGTTTAAATACTATTTGAAATCCTTTCCAATGGGTTATTTGAGCTTGATTGAGCTTGCCTGGAGCAATAGAACCAATATAATAGTTCTGGAGAAGCATGATCAACTTGCTCTGGCTACCAGGCCATACTCAACCCTCTCCTCGTGCATTGGTGCTGTTCTGTCTGTAGTCGTGAATCTGCTGTCTTGTTATAGTCATTGGCCAATTTAATCATTTTTGGGTGAATGTCCAAATATTCAATTTAAAATATAACCTGTGTGTTGACAACCTAGCTAATGTCCTTATTTCATGGTACATGGGCATGAAATTAAGTGAAATAGCAATTCCCATTGTGTGGTTAAATGAAGTAATCTTATGGAATTTAAATGGATCCTCTCATTAGCATACCGTAATGAGCTTCATAATCTGAATCAGGTTTAGTTCCTGTGCGTTCTTCGTCTTTATTATAAAACAGGTTATCTACATACAGTACATCTACTATTGGGCTACTACTACCAAGACAGAGGGGTGGCCAGAGGACTGGGTTGTGGGCCCTGGTCAAAAGTACAGAGAATAGGTTGACATTTGGCATGCAGACCATGTCTGTCCTTCACCCACTGTCTGTCTGCTCAGAAGGAGAAACTGGTTGTCATGTTTAGCGTGTGACCCTGGAAGGCTTAAGCAGCCAGTTGTTTGGATCCATAAGCCATCTGTGGAGTCAAGATGTTAGTAAGGCTCGTACCATTCATTGCATACCAGATGTTTCGCGCTGCCCTGTAGACAGTTCAGTTGGTAGAGAATGGAGCTTGCAATGCCAGGATAGTGTGTTTGATTCCCCGGTCCACCCGTACGTAAAATGTATGTACCCAAGACTGTAAGTCGCATTGAATAAAAGCGTCTGCGAAATGGCATATAGTATTATTTAGACTAGAGAGGAGCAGAGAGGGGCACTCGACTCGGGTGTGCTTTGTCTGTCTCTGAGCCCTGATGTTAACACAGTGGTCAGAAAATGACAAAAAAAAAATCAAAGGCACCAAAAATACCTTTTGTAATAAAAGCAGAATTCAGAGTCAATACCATACAGACTGCTGTAGTAATGCATTACTTGGCCTGTGGTTTTAGACAGGAAAGCTGGTGAGATTCTACCATGTAACGGTCAGTACTAAATGATTGCTCATTTCCTGTGGAGCTGGAGATAGGCTAATAGCCTACATCTGGAGAACGAAACCCTTACCTTGGATTCCCACTGTTCTAGCAGTCTATATTAACATATACAGTGCATTCGGAAAGTATTCAGACCACTTGACTTTTTCCACATTTTGTTACATAAACGTCCTTATTATAAATTGAATTAAATACATTTTTACCTCATCAATCTACACACAATACACCATAATGACAAAGAGACAACAGGTTTTTAGAAATGTTTGCAAATGTATTAATAGTACAAACAGAAATACCTTATTTAAATAAGTATTCAGACCCTTTCCTATGAGACTTGAAATTGAGCTCAGGTGCATCCTGTTTCCATTGATCATCCTTGAGATGTTTCTACAACTTGATAGGAGTCCACCTGTGGAAAATCAAATTGATTGGACATGATTTGGAAAGGCACACACCTGTCTATATATATGTCCCGCAGTTGACAGTACATGTCAAAGCAAAAACCAAGCCATGAGGTCGAAGGAGTTCGTACGTAGAGCTCCGAGACAGGATTGTGTCAAGGCAGCGATCTGGGGAAGGGTACCAAAAAATGTCTGCAACATTGAAGGTCCCAAAGAACACAGTGGCCTTCATCATTCTTAAATGGAAGATGTTGTGCCTCAACACAATCCTGTCTCGGAGCTCTACGGACAATTCCTTTGACTTCATGGCTTGGTTTTTGTGGACAAAACCTAGGTAAGGTGTCTGGATAGACTGTAAACTCTCCTTCCAGACTCATATTAAACATCTCCAATCCAAATTTTTATTTAGAATTGGCTTCCTATTTCACAACAAAGCCTCCTTCAGTCATGCTGCCAAACATACCCTCATAAAACTGACTATCCTACCGATCCTTGACTTCGGCGATGTCATTTACAAAATAGCCTCCAACACTCTACTCAGCAAATTGGATGCAGTCTATCACAGCGCCATCCGTTTTGTTACCAAAGCCCCATATATTACCCACCACTGCGACCTGTATGCTCTCGTTGGCTGGCCCTCACTACATATTCATCGCCAAACCCACTGGCTCCAGGTCATCTATAAGTCTTTGCTAGGTAAAAGCTGAAGCTGGAGACTTACAGTTTATCTCCCTCACTAACTTTAAGCATCAGCTGTCAGAACAGCGTACTAATCGCTGCATCTGTACCCAGCCCATCTGTAAATAGTCCACCCAACTACCTCATCCCCATATTGTTATTTATTCATTTTGCTCTTTTGCACTCCAGTATCTCTAATTGCACATCTATCACTCCAGTGTTAATGCTAAATTGTAATTATTTTGCCACTATAGCCTACTTATTGCCTTACCACCCTAATCCTGCTACATTTGCACAGACTGTACATAGATTTTTCTATTGTGTTATTGTCACGATTTCCGCCGAAGTCGGTCCCTCTCCTGGTTCGGGCGGTGTTCGGCGGTCGACGTCACTGACCTTCTAGCCATCGCCGATCCACCTTTCATTTTCCATTGGTTTTGTCTTGTCTTCCCTCACACCTGGTTTCAATTCCATCATTACATGGTGTGTATTTAACCCTCTGTTCCCCCCATGTCCATGTCCTTGTCCGGAATTGTTTCTGGTAGTGCTTGTGTTACGCTGGTGGATACCAGGTTCTGTTTGACCCATTCATTGATTGTTCTGTTGACGGTGGTTTATGTATATTAAACGACGCCGTTGTAAATCAGTTTCCGCTCTCCTGGACCTGACTTCTCTGCCGCCTACGCACCAGGTGGCCGGGAGGAAGACGGGCAGCTCCGTCTTGCTGAGGTTCAGCTTGACGCCACCTGGTTACAGTTATAGGCCACGTTCATCAATTCATATTATTAGCCGCTCTCCTGCGCCTGACGTGGTGAGGAGACTCTGCCGCCAGTACGCACCTCAGGTTACAGTTATAGGCCACGTTCATCAATTCATATTATTATCCGCTCTCCTGCGCCTGACTTCTCTGCCGCCAGTACGCACCTCGTTACAGTTTTATAGGCCACGTTCATCAGGGATTCATAGGTTTTTTCAGAAGGGGTTATCCGCTCTCCTGCGCCTGAGCGAGGTGAGGTTCTCTGTCCGCCAGGTTGTTGGGCACCTCGTTACGAGATTTCATCTGGAGAGAGAGGCCACGTTCATCAATTCATAGCGGTGTCGTTTATTATCCGCTCTCCTGCGCCTGACTTCTCTGCCGCCAGTACGCACCTCGTTACAGTTATAGGCCACGTTCATCAATTCATATTATTATCCGCTCTCCTGCACCTGACTTCTCTGCCGCCAGTACGCACCTCGTTACAGTTATAGGCCACGTTCATCAATTCATATTATTATCCGCTCTCCTGCGCCTGACTTCTCTGCCGCCAGTACGCACCTCGTTACAGTTATAGGCCACGTTCATCAATTCATATTATTATCCGCTCTCCTGCGCCTGACTTCTCTGCCGCCTGTACGCACCTCGTTACAGTTATAGGCCACGTTCATCAATTCATATTATTATCCGCTCTCCTGCACCTGACTTCTCTGCCGCCAGTACGCACCTCATTACAGTTATTGACTGTATGTTTGTTTGTGTAACTCTGTGTTGTTGTTTTTGTCCCACTGGTTTGCTTTATCTTGGCCAGGTCGCAGTTGTAAATGAGAACTTGTTCTCAACTGGCCTACCTGGTTAAATAAAGGTGAAATAAATCAATAAAAACTCTCAGTGAAATTAGTAGTACTGTATCACAATTACATGTGACATTTTAGTCATTTAGCAGATGCTCTTATCCAGCACGACTTACAGTAAGTGCACCCATCTTCAAATCAAATCAAATTTCATTGGTCACTTACACATATTAAGCAGATGTTATTGTGTGTGTAGCGAAAGGCTTGTCTTTAAAAAATGTAAATGTCATATTCCTGGTCGTAATACTTGTCAGTTACCGCCGACATCCAAAAGTTATTTCCAGCTGTATGTAATAACACAAAAAACTTTCTGGGCTAATAATGTAAGAAATAACACACGCAAAATGTTTAAAATACTGCAACGTTGCTTAGGAGCTAGAAGCAGAGCTGCCATGTCTGTCGGCGCCCATCTTGCATCTTAAGACAGCTAGGCGAGACAACCGCATGTCAACAGGATTTTTGTACACATCTAAAATATATGAATAAAATCTGAGAACAGTAATATTTTACACATGTTTATAGATTGTGTGGAGGCCTGTCTCACACTTGATTCTTCTCTTTGTGCCAAACTGGGTTGTTTGTATTTCTTCATATTATTTTTTACTGCTCTATGGTTATAATTATTGCTTGGAAAATCTTATTTACAATTATGTATTGATTTATATTTGACTCTTTATGCGGTGCACACTGCACAGGACACTGGAAGAATTATCATTGAATTATTGTCATGTTTAATCCCATAAGGGATGGATTTCCAAAGATGATTTGATAGGAAAATAAAATGTAACTCATTCATGTCATTCATTCGTTAACACATTCTAAAAAAGGCCATGCCGGTGCAAGTGACTTTACCCACTGTGATTTCTCCCCTTCTCAGCTGTCTATCACAGCCTCCTGGTTTCCACCGATCATCACACATTTGGACTCTGATCCCTCCCTCTCCAGGTCAGTGTTTTTCGTCAACAGAAGGAGAAAATGCTGCCGACCAAGCTATCAGCGAGTTTATCGTAGAAGTCTTTGTGCGTGCATCCCCGATATGACTTCATTGATATATACAGAGAAAATAGTCTGCCTGGACATTTAACCCTGTGGCACCCCCATAGAGACTGCCAGAGGTCAAGACAACAGGCCCTCCGATTTGACACACTGAGCTCTACCTGAAAAGTAGTTGGTGAACCAGGCGAGGCAGTCATTTGAGAAACCAAGGCTACTGAGTCTGCCGATAAGAATGCGGTGATTGACAGAGAGGAAAGCCTTGGCCAGGTGTATGAAGACGGCTGCACAGTAATGTCTTTTATCGATGGGGGTTATGATATCGTTTAGGACCTGAGTTGTACCCATGACCAGCTCGGAAACCAGATTGCATAGTGGAGAAGGTACGGTGGGATTTGAAATGGTTGGTGATCTGTTTGTTAACTTGGCTTTCAAAGATTTTAGAAAGGCAGGGCAGGATGGATAAAGGTCTATAACAGTTTTGGTCTAGAGTGTCTCCCCCTTTGAAGAGGGGGATGACCGCGGCAGCTTTCCAATCTTTGGGGATCTCGGACGATACGAGAGAGAAGTTGAACAGGCTAGTAATAGGGGTTGGATCAATTTCAGCGGATAATTTTAGAAAGAAAGGGTCCAGATTGTAGGGATCCAGATTTTGCAGATCTTTCAGAACATCAGCTGTCTGGACTTGGGTGAAGGAGAAGCGGGGAGTACTTTGGCAAGTTGCTGCAGGGGTTGCAGAGCTGTTGGCTGGGGTAGGGGTAGCCAGGTGGAAAGCATGGCCAGCCGTAGAAAAATGCTCATTAAAATTATCGGTGGTGACAGTGTTTCCTAGCCTCAGTGCAGTGGGCAGCTGGGAGGAGGTGCTCTTATTCTCCATTAACTTTATAGTTTCCAAAAACTTTTTGGAATTAGTGCTACAGGAAGCAAATTTCGGTTTGAAAAAGCTAGCCTTAGCTTTCTTAACTGACTGTGTATATTAGTTCCTGACTTCCCTGAAAAGTTGCATATCGCGGGGGCTATTCAATGCTAATGCAGAACGCCACAGGATGTTTTTGTGCTGGTCAAGGGCAATCAAGTCCAATCAACCCTTTAAAGAACATTTAAAAAAAAATGTAAAAGTCTGGGGTGAACCAAGGGCTGTATCCGTTCTTATTTCTACATTTTTTAAATGGGGCATGCTTATTTAAGATGGTGAGGAAAGCACTTTTCAAGAGAAACCAGGCATCCTCTACTGACGGGATGAGGTCAATATCCTTCCAGTATACACGGACCAGGTCTATTAGAAAGGCCTGCTTGCTGAAGTGTTTTAGGGAGCGTTGGACAGTGATGAGGGGTGGTCGTTTGACCGCAGACCCGCTGAGATCCTGGTTGACGACAGCAGGTGTATTTAGAGGGCAAGTTGCTCAGGATGATATCTAAGAGGGTGCCTATGGTTATGGACTTAGTAGGTTGGTAGGTTCCTTGATCATTTGTGTGAGATTGAGGGCATCACGCTTGGATTTTAGGACGGCCGGAGTGTTAAGCATTTCCCAGTTTAGGTCACCTAACAGTACGGACTCTGAAGATCGATGGGCGGCAATCAATTCACATATGGTGTCCAGGGCACAGCTGGGGGCTGAGGGGGGTATATATAACAAGTGGCAACGGTGAGAGACTTGTTTCTGGAAAGATGGATTTTTAAAAGTAGAAGCTCAAATATTTGGGCCACAGACCTGGATAATATGACAGAACTCTGCAGGCTATCTCTGCAGTAGATTGAAACTCCGCCCCCTTTGGCATTTCTCTCTTGTCGGAAAATGTTGTAGTTGGGGATGGAAATTTCAGGATATTTGGTGCTTAACAGTACACAGTTAACCTTCCTATAATTAAATTCAACAGTGCAGTATGTGACTTTCATGCATTGATACATCTATAGTGGTTTGAGAATTCTTATTCAGAAAATAATATTTACAGTTGAATGACTTACTAAGTCAAATGAACGCTATTTTCCATTAATTAAGATGTGCCGTTTTAAACACACATTATTTAATTTTGGGTTGATTGTGGTTCAAAATGTTTAGCCCTATTTGTCTTCAATACAATTTATTTGCATAGCCTAATGATCCAACATACAAACCTGCACTTACAGTATATGTTTTCAATGTTCAGGCTTGATCAATGTTTAATAGTCACACACATACATAAACACACACATACTATGCACAGTCACTTTACAAATTACCTCGACTAACCTGTACCCTTGCACATTGACTCGGAACTGGTACCCCCTGTATATAGCCTCGGTATTGTTATGCAATTTGTTTATTTTTAGATTCCAGTTAATTTAGGAAATCATTTTCTTAACTCTATTTCTTGAACTTGAAATTGTTGGTTAAGGGCTTGTAAGTAAGCATTTCATGGTCTGTGACCTGTTGTATTCGGGGCATGTGATAAATACGATTTGACATACATACTGTACGCACACACACATACATGGATACAGCATCAGTGTAGCAGTAAGATGATACGTCCCATTAGCTGACATGATGCTCTCATCTCTGCACCAGTAATGAGCTAATTGCATTTCCT
Source organism: Oncorhynchus keta (assembly GCF_023373465.1). NCBI lineage: Eukaryota > Metazoa > Chordata > Actinopteri > Salmoniformes > Salmonidae > Oncorhynchus > Oncorhynchus keta. The sequence continues at coordinate 40,661,587 of NC_068435.1, read as the reverse complement.
GCCGGGACGGATTCGGCTTGATGAGCCTCGGGGTAAGTCCCAAATGGCCGCCTATTTCCTACATAGTGCACTACTTTTGAACAGAGCCCCTATGTAGTGCACTATGTAGGGAATAGGGTGCCATTTTGGATGTAGCTTTAGTCAGGGAGGGAGTCCTACTTGACAACCCATTGCCATGCTACTGGAGAATCCAGAGAGGATGCTATTGGATGCTATTTTCAACATTAACATTATAATTTAAGGTGAAGCAAAGCCGCCCTTTCTCCAGTGAAGTCATTCACAGGTTTATTGAATGTTATTCTGTGTAAGAATAGGCCAATGGGGATTTGCCTGCATGTTGCCTTTGAGATGGAATCATCTCTACAGGCCTAAAGCCTCCATGACCTCTTCCTTAGGGCTGTGTATTGTGATGTTGGGGAATAACTACTGTACTGTGGGTGTTCTACCTTTTTTGAGGGAGCTGGCTCTGTGAATGAGGGGCAAATGAATGTGCCTTTACCCCTGGATAGGTTAAACACTGCTTTTTTGTTAATAGAGTTCCTTCCTTTGTTACAGTTTGCATTAGTAAATGAACGTAGTTGCTGTGGTTCCAGATTTTCTGGAACCCAGAAGTTTCTGACTAAAGATACGGAAGATTTGGGACATATATGCATGCGCGCTTCCCCCTTCGAGTTCTTTCAGCTGCTGCTCAGTACTCGCTCACACCTTTGGAGAATCTCAATTGCATACTCCTCATGTCCTCTTTCCTCTCTCCTCGGTTCCTTCTCAACACCCATTGGAGGAGAAGGTCAGAGGGGCGGGACCTCTGGCTCTCTTATTCAATGGGTTTTGAGAAGGAGGCGAGAGGAGAGGACACGAAGAGTATACATACAATTGAGATTTTCCCTGCCGCTTGTTCGAACAAACTTAGTTCTTTGTCTGTTGTAACAGTAATCGAAGAAAACATAAGCATGACACAACAGGCAGCCTAGCGATTTCGTGTTCTCTTTTCAGGAAGGGTTAGCCTACATGCAGCTACAGTATTTAGGCAAGCTATTGTATACGTACACAGCATAGCAACAAGCAAGACACAGACAGGCAGGGAATAGCAATTTAATGTGCAAACATTGACTATTGGGAGGCAGAGTTCTTTTACAGCAGCTCTGCCTATACGACAGCCAAAGGAGGTTGGTGGCATCTTAATTGGGGAGGACGGGCTCGTGGTGCGTAAAGCATAGAGTAAAGAGAGGAGCTTGAATTTGTGTGTAAAATATAAATTGCACAAATGTGATTCGGAACCTTAGTTTTGAGATTAAGTTTCCAGAGGGGCAGGACGGGGGCAGGACGGGGGCGGGACGGGGGCGGGACGGGACGGGGGACGGGTGTGAACTCTGTATTCATAGCTTTGGCCATCAATTAATACTCTTTTGACTACTTTATGTAGTTCTATCACATACAGACAGTAAAGGAGGATTATCAACAAACAAATGAATAATGTAGAATGCTGTGTTACTATGAGTGATGTCAGCATAAATCACGTGTCTGAATGAGCAGCTGGGGAGTTTAGTAATGTAATGTAGTCTCCGAGACTGAGTATGCATCCCAAAAGCAAAAGCTACCCTATTCCCTTTATAGTGCACTACTTTTTACCAGAGCCCTATGGGCCTTGGTCTCCCTATATAAGGAATAGGGTGCCATTTGGGGCGCTGCCTAAGACAGGAAGGGGGGGAGCAAGGCTCCAGAGGGAGCTGTGATCTAACCTAACTCAGTACTCAGTGATATGCAATCCACGTGTCCACTGCTGCCGCAACAATGAGGTCAGCATCCAGGCATGGGTCTTAGCACCAAGCACTGAGCTGCGGTCCCACGGGAGTTCAACTGACTCCAATACACACACACACACACACACACACACACACACACACACACACACACACACACACACACACACACACACACACACACACACACACACACACACACACACACACACACACACACACACACACACACACACACACACACACACAGGATGAGCAGCGGTCCCATAGGAAAAGCATTCCCAGCCCTGCAACACACACAGAGGGTGAGCAGCGGTCCCCTAGGAGAAGCCTCCCACACATAGTCCCCAGTGGGAATGATGTGATGCTCAGTGACATCAAACCATGTCCTCATCTTCTCCTTACATACTGTATGTGACTCATTACGTAACTTAGAGAAGCCTAAATTACAGAGAGAGAGAGAGAGAGAGAGAGAGAGAGAGAGAGAGAGAGAGAGAGAATGCTCAGGTCCTGTCTGTACCTCACTTATCACCTGTTTCCTGCTAGGAGGCACCCAACTCAGTCGGGTCTCAACTTACTGTTGAGAGTTAGAATGGTAGAATACACAAGGTGCAAGTTCAAAATTTGGTTCAGTAACTTTTCTCTTATGTCAGTCAAAGACAGTCGTTCAATTAGCCATGTCAGCTTACAAATGTTTTAATTTGTAAAATAGTCTAGCCAGCTATCTAAACTTGTAGTGATCGTGGCCGAATAAGGGGACCCCCCTTTGATTTTGTTCGTCACTTACTCAGATACAGTACCATTAACATGGCATAAGCCATGGCAAAATGTGTAGAATGGCAGGAAATTCACTGTGAAGCGTGAAATATTTAGCCTGAGAGGGGAGGGGGGCCTAACCAAATCTCGCTTAGGGCCCCCAAAAGGATAGAACCGGCCCTGGTGTGTGTTGTTTTTTTGTGTTGTTAATGCACACCTGTTGGAGGAAATAAACTGGTCAGCCAGTTGACCCCAGGTTCACCTGTCTGTTTGTCTGCCCAATCAAATATCCTCCTCACAGACTCCCCACAAAATGTGTTACAACCTGGAAGGAACTAGGTCACCTTTTTATCACCAACACTTCTGACAGTATTGTGTGATTAAATTAATAATCAATGACCAACAGAAATCACAACTTCAACACCCCTTTACATCTTAAAATAAGGCCAGGCACCACAGGCTGAAATTACATTTCAACAACTTATCTACTTATACATTTTGAGATTTTGAGGTATTTTGGTCCTTTACAACGTCTTAAGGATCGTGCCCTTTTTTTCAATTTTCGCCTAAAATGACATACCCATATCTAACTGCCTGTAGCTCAGGACCTGAAGTAAGGATATGCTTATTTGTGATACCATTGTGAAATTAATGTAGGAGAATATAACACATTAGATCTGGTAAAAGATAATACTAACAAAAAAAAACGTGTTTTTGTCCCCCCCATCATATTTGAAATGCAAGAGAAAGACTCCTATATGAAAGTATGGCCTATGGGTCATTTGGATTTTGGCCACCAGATGGTAGCAGTGTGTGTGCAAAGTTTCAGACTGATCCAGTGAAGAATTACATTACTGCACAATATTTTGTATCAAGTCTGCCAGCAGTTTGCCCAAATTTGCCGAATTGGTCAATTGATACGTTTTCAAGTACATAACTATAGGGAACATACAAAAATGTTATGGTAATAAAACATTTAAGTTTACTCCCAGGAATGCCTTACATTATGGATCATTAGCTAAAACACTAACTTTCACACATCTAGATGGCGGGGTGGGTGTGGAGCCAGAAACATTTTAACATAAAAATGGATTCTATCAAACAAAACTATGCTACATTTTATCTCCAGGACCCTCAGGAGGACAAATCAGAGCAAGATTACTAAATGTAAGTACATCATTTACCTTCATAGGTGAATGTATCAAACCAGTTACCATAATAAAAGTGTTTTGTTGTTGTGCACTTTCCTCAAACAATAGCATGGTCTTTTTCACTGTAATAGCTACTGCAAATTGTTAGATTAACAAAAAGTTACGTTTTCTGTCCATATAAGACATGTCTATGTCCCGGACAGTTGGTTGTTGTATACTATGTCATTCTAGTCACATTAGCGCACATTAGCAGCAACCATCCCGGTTTAGGGACACCTATGAGTACTTTCAAAATATAACATTTCAAAAACTTTATGTAAATGTGCATTTTCATCAATATTTCATGAATTTGAACCCCTTTTAAATGGACATACATCCATAATTTCAAAATATAATCTTAAAGCCCATTCCATAGAGAACATTACAAAACTGGACCAAATGTTGTAACTTACTTTGAATAGATAGTGATTGGGTCAAAATCGCATTTGGCGATTGGTAGGTTAGGTTCAATGTACTTGCCTTTAACTGTCATTTCCCGAAAGTCAGACTGTTCCCACACGCCAACACATTTTTCTTAGCTTCAGAAGCATATTCATTCACCAAGGTTGGTGTGGTTATCCTTAGATAGATACTCCAGAGAGAATTGTTGATACATCAAATTTGTAAGCTAGATGTTTGTCATATCTTATCCAGCCATAAAACAATGGAAAATATGTCACAACTGGTGTAACTATATGCGTCATGACAGTGTTATGACCATATTATGACTGGTTGTGACATATTATGACTCTGGGTGTCAAGTAAAGTGTTACCCAAATGTCTGCAATTCTTTTTTTGAAAATTAAACCAAAATATTTAGGCAGACTCCATCAAGTGTCCAGAAACTGATTTGCAGTACATCTCACCTAATTTGCATATTTTATACAATATTTCAGAAAAACATTAAATTGATAAAAGTTCTGAAATCACATCGAGTTAAATATCTCAAGTTCAATTGACTGGGTCTCATCGCATGCACCTAACACAGCCAAGCCAACCAACACTGACGATGTTTGTTGTCTTCAGTTGTTGTGCATATTTCATAGACAGTATAACTTTTATTTCCTCTATGAGCAGGGAGAGAGCACAGTTTGGTTCCTCTGGTGCCCACATAAAGTCTGTCCCCCAAACGACACCCTTTTCCCTATATAGTGTAAAACTTTTGGCCAGGGCCCTAGTCAAAAGTAGTGCACTATATAAGGAATAGTGTGCCATTTTGGATGCAATCGTATGATTAATCCTCCTTCCCAGACAAACAGCAGCATCATGGCTCCCAACCAGTTTAATGTCACTGCAGTCAATTGGCCTTGTGACACATGCATATTACTTCAAGGGTGGAATCCTATTTCAAGTCGTATTGTATTTATTTCGACATTTAAAATACTATGTGCCTCTGCTACCCCGCTGTGCAGAACACAGGCAGAGAAGAGAGGGCCTGCTGAGGAAACATTAATTACTCTATATACCATGCTATTCTTTTGAACTTTTATTTATGCAGGGGAGACGAATTGAGACCAGGGTCTCATTTTCAATGGTTCCCTTAGGACATATATAAAACTACAAGATACAAGATACAATAAGTACATTACATTAGAACATCACAAACATCCCAGCCATCATAAACAAGTAATTCAAGTCAATCTTAACTTCTGATGTTCAAGGAATGTATTTATCATTCTATTAATACGAGTAAGCTATGCGTGAGAAGAAATACAGTGCCTTGCGAAAGTATTCGGCCCCCTTTAACTTTGCGACCTTTTGCCACATTTCAGGCTTCAAACATAAAGATATAAAACTGTATTTTTTTGTGAAGAATCAACAAGTGGGACACAATCATGAAGTGGAACGACATTTATTGGATATTTCAAACTTTTTTAACAAATCAAAAACTGAAAAACTGGGCGTGCAAAATTATTCAACCCCCTTAAGTTAATACTTTGTAGCACCACCTTTTGCTGCGATTACAGCTGTAAGTCTCTTGGGGTATGTCTCTATCAGTTTTGCACATTGAGAGACTGAAATTTTTTCCCATTCCTCCTTGCAAAACAGCTCGTGCTCAGTGAGGTTGGATGGAGAGCATTTGTGAACAGCAGTTTTCAGTTCTTTCCACAGATTCTCGATTGGATTCAGGTCTGGACTTTGACTTGGCCATTCTAACACCTGGATATGTAGGGTTAGGGTTAGGGTTAGGGTTAGGGTTAAACCATGATACTGCCACCACCATGTTTGACAGTGTGGATGGTGTGTTCAGGGTGATGAGCTGTGTTGCTTTTACGCCAAACATAACGTTTTGCATTGTTGCCAAAAAGTTCAATTTTGGTTTCATCTGACCAGAGCACCTTCTTCCACATGTTTGGTGTGTCTCCCAGGTGGCTTGTGGCAAACTTTAAATGACACTTTGTATGGATATCTTTAAGAAATGGCTTTCTTCTTGCCACTCTTCCATAAAGGCCAGATTTGTGCAATATACGACTGATTGTTGTCCTATGGACAGAGTCTCCCACCTCAGCTGTAGATCTCTGCAGTTCATCCAGAGTGATCATGGGCCTCTTGGCTGCATCTCTGATCAGTCTTCTCCTTGTATGAGCTGAAAGTTTAGAGGGACGGCCAGGTCTTGGAAGATTTGCAGTGGTCTGATACTCCTTCCAGTTCAATATTATCGCTTGCACAGTGCTCCTTGGGATGTTTAAAGCTTGGGAAATCTTTTTGTATCCAAATCCGGCTTTAAACTTCTTCACAACAGTATCTCGGACCTGCCTGGTGTGTTCCTTGTTCTTCATGATGCTCTCTGCGCTTTTAACGGACCTCTGAGACTATCACAGTGCAGGTGCATTTATACGGAGACTTGATTACACACAGGTGGATTGTATTTATCATCATTAGTCATTTAGGTCAACATTGGATCATTCAGAGATCCTCACTGAACTTCTGGAGAGAGTTTGCTGCACTGAAAGTAAAGGGGCTGAATAATTTTGCTCACCCAATTTTTCAGTTTTTGATTTGTTAAAAAAGTTTTAAATATCCAATAATGTCGTTCCACTTCATGATTGTGTCCCACTTGTTGTTGATTCTTCACAAAAAAATACAGTTTTATATCTTTATGTTTGAAGCCTGAAATGTGGCAAAAGGTCACAAAGTTCTAGGGGGCCGAATACTTTCGCAAGGCACTGTACGTCTTGTGTTGCTGACATGAGAATTGCAACTGTATTGCACAATTCTACCACTGTAGCCGTATGCATGCACATGGAATTTACTTGCATACATGCGTGTTAGGTCATGACAGCATGCAAAACAAGCTGTGTGTGTGTGTGTGTGTGTATGTGTGCGTGCGTGTGTGCGTGTGTGCGTGTGTGTGTGTGTGTGTGTGTGTGTGTGTGTGTGTGTGTGTGTGTGTGTGTGTGTGTGTGTGTGTGTGTGTGTGTGTGTGTGTGTGTGTGTGTGTGTGTGTGTGTGTGTGTGTGTGTGTGTGTGTGTGTGTGTGTGTGCGCGTGTGTGTGTGTGCATGTGTACAGTTCCTATGTATTGATTTAGGTCAGATCTCCATGTCTTCTGTGGGTTCAGTAGGACTGAATGTAAATGTCTGTCTGCTCAACCCCATCCACATCTCACCCTCATACGACCTCACTTCACCTCAGTGATGAACTCACTCATGTCCTGATTCCCACTGTACGATAGGATAGAGGGCAGAGCCAGTCTGCCCCAAATGGCATCCTATTCCCTATATAGTCCACTACTACTACTACCTACGGCCCTGGTCAAAAGTAGAGCACTGGGGTGCCATTTTAGGATGCAGCCCCAGAGTTCTCTTGTTGTCTGCACATTGGCTGATTAAGCTCTCTGGAAACATGAGTCATTTTATTTGACATTAATCGAGATGAAAGTCAAAGTCAATGTGCGTTGACTGGGAATTGCTCATATTTTGCTTTCCTTTACGGACACCCACAGTCAGTCAGGAATGCTCCGTCTAACACAGTAGAGCATTACTCCTACTTACGTATTAAAACACGTGTCTAATGCTTAAATCATAACTCATGACTGATGTATACTGAACAAAAATATAATTGCAACATGTACAGTATTGGTCCCATGTTTCATGAGCTGAAATGAAAGATCCCAGAGATTTTTAAAATGCACAAAAAGACGATTTCTCTCAAATTTTGCGCACACATTTGTTTACATCCCTGTTAGTGGGCATTTTCTCCTTTGCCAAGATAATCCATCCACCTGACAGGTCTGGCATATCAAGAAGCTGACTAAACAGCATGATCATTACACAGGTGCACCTTGTGCGGGGGGACAATAAAAGTCCACTCTAAATTGTGCAGTTTTGTCACAAAACACAAAGCCACAGATGTCTCAAGTTTTGAGGGAGCGTGCAATTGGCATGCTGTCTGCAGGAATGTCCACCAGAGCTGTTAACAGAGAATTTAATATTAATTTCTCTACCGTAAGCGCCCTCCAACGTCGTTTTGGATCATTTGGCAGTAATAATTCGGCGTCCTTACCAGGGTCTGGACCTGACTGTAGTTTGGCGTCGTAACTGACTTCAGTGGGCAAATGCTCAACTTCAATGGCCATTGGCATGCTGGAGAAGTGTGCTCTTCATGGATGAATCCTGGTTTCAACTGTACCAGGCAGATGGCAGGCATGGCATTATATGGGTGAGCGGTTTTCTGATATCTACCTTGTGAATAGAGTGCCCCATGTGGTGGCGGTGGGGTTATGGTATGGGCAGGCATAAGCTACGGACAATGAACACTGCATTTTATTGATGGCAATTTGAATGCACAGACATACTATGACGAGATCCTGAGGCCCATTTTCGTGCCATTAATCTGCCGAAATCACCTCATTTTCCCACATGATAATACATGGCCACATGTTGCAAGGATCTGTACACAGTTGTCCCAGTACACAAATGTCCCAGTTGGCCTGCATACTCACCAGACATGTCACCCATTTGATCATGTTTGGGATGCTCTGGATCAACGTGTATATCAGCGTGTTCCAGTTCCCACCAAAATATCCAGCAACTTGAAGAGGAGTGGGACAACATTCCACAGGCCAACATCAACAGAAATGTTTCCTCAATTTTTGGGGGACAAGGCAAATTTTTGGTCGTGTGAGCAGAAACTTGAACGTTGTGAGAATTTTGTGCATCTTCTGTAGCACGTTTACAGTGAACACTTGAGGCTGTACCTTTATAGTTTTACACATTAGCTAATAGGCTATTGTGGCTATTTGAGCATAATTTAGGCCTACTGTCACACCCTGATCTGTTTCATCTGTCTTTGTGCTTGTCTCCACCCCCCTCCAGGTATTGCCCATTTTCCCCATTATCCCCAGTGTATTTATACCTGTGTTCTCTGTTTGTCTGTTGCCAGTTTGTTTTGTTCGTCAAGCCTACCAGCGGTTTTCCCCTTGTGCCTGTCTGTTTCTAGTTCCTGTTTTCTAGTATTCCCGGATTTTTACCAGTCTGCCTGCCCCGACCCTGAGACTGCCTGCCGTTCTGTACCTTTTGGACTCTGATCTGGATTACCGACCTCTGCCTGCCCTTGACCTGTCGTTTTGCCTACCCTCTGTTCCAGTAATAAAAGTGTGTTACTTCGACACTGTGATGTGATACCTACCAACAAAACCAATGGAGCAAATCCCATAACATTTTCACATGGAAATAGCTTTTCATGATATTACCTTTATTTATTTAACTAGGCAAGTCAGTTAAGAACAAATTCGTATTTCCAATGACAGCCGAGGAACAGTGGGTTAACTGCCTGTTCAGGAGCAGAATGACAGATTTGTACCTTGACAGCTCGGGGGTTTGAACTTGCAACCTTCCCACAGTTGCCTATATGTGGTGTTCAATGCAGGCCTACACTGCATGAGACTTTAAAAAAAGTTTTTACATTATGAAGGGCTTGACATGAATTAACTAGTTTTTTACTTGGTCTGTAACACATACGTGACTTTAAATTGCATTGTATTGTGTTGTATGATGCAACAACAACAAAAACACTTTACAAAATAAAATGTAGTATTATTATTAACATACAGAGAATTAGGCAATGCAGGCTAACCCTCTAGCCTGTCTCAAAATACAACACTGCCCCTTTAATTAAGACATAAGCTTTTTACTTGGCTGTTTTTCAAAGACAGCTTGAAATGTGGCCTACACGTTTTGTGCTCTTGTAGGAAGCAGTAACTCCCCATTGCTGACCTATACTTATCTAGAACTGGGCTAATAACTCGCTAACTAGCAAGGAATGTCAACAATTGTGTACACACGCGACTCAGCGCTCTGATCTGAAAAGCGCATTCACTTGCAGTGATTAAAAGACTGCTCGTGGGCTACCCCCACCAATATAATTTTACTTCCTTACGCTCTGGCTCTGCCTACAACAAAATCACAGACTCAATGTTGCAAAATTAGATTTGTTTTGGTTTGTTGCATTGAAAGGGGGCTGATTTAATGTTTATTCGATTACAGAAAAATATTTGATCTATATAGTGCAAATTTAGTGAAGTTCAATCTCTTGCATCCCTGCACAGCATGGCATTTGTTCTGCCCGGCAGTCCTGGAGGAGCACACGCCGTTTAGAAGGAACATTGATCAACAGCCTGATCAACTCTATGCGAAGGAGTTGTGTCACGCTGCATGAGTCAAATGGTCTTCACACCAGATATTGACTGGTTATCTTATACAACCCTGCCTTTTACGGTATCTGAGACCAACAGATGGGGCGCAGAAGTCTAAGGCACTGCATCTCAGTGCTAGAGGCGTCACTACAGAACCTGGTCCGATTCCAGGCTGTATCACAACCGGCCGTAATTGGGAGTCCCATATGGCGGTGCACAATTGGCCCAGCGTTGTCCGGGTTACGGCCATCATTGTAAATAAGAAGTTGTTCTTAACTGACTTTCCTAATTAAATAAAGGTTAAATATGTATATTTTTTAATCTGTATTCCCAGTCATGTGAAATCCATAGATTGAGGCCTAGATTAGATTTTCTTATATGAACTTTAATGGCATTTAATGGCATTGTTAAGTATGAATATATATCAATGACGACTTCACAGCCACACTTGTCATACAAATCCTTCAGTTAAAGATACAACTTTTTGGGCGACGAGACCAAATTCACATAGAAATGTGAGTTATAGATCTTTCATTCTCATTAAAAGCAAGTCTAAGAAGCGGTAGATGTGCAAATTTCTTTAGAAAAAAAGTCCATATACAGTGAGTGCAAATGGCATGAAAAGGTAAGGCAATAAATATACCATAGTAGTGAAGTAATTACAATTGAGCAAATTAACAGTGGAGTGATAGATGTGCAGATGATGATGTGCAAAAGAGAAAAAAAAGTAAATAAAAACAATATGGGGATGAGGTGGGTAGATTGGATGGGCTATTTACAGATGGGCTGTGTATAGATAGCTGATGTTTAAAGTCAGTGAGGGAGATATAAGTCTCCAACTTCAGCGATTTTTGCAATTCATCCTAGTCATTGGCAGCAGAGAACTGGAAGGAAAGGCGACCAAAGGAGGTGTTGGCTTTGGGGATGACCAGTGAGATATACCTGCTGGAGTGCGTGCTACGGGTGGGTGTTGTTATCGTGATCAGTGAGCTGAGATAAAGGCGGAGCTTTGCCTAGCAAAGACTTATAGATGACCAAGAGCCAGTGGGTCTGGCGACGAAATATGTAGCGAGTGCCAGCAGACGAGAGCATACAGGTCTCAGTGGTGGGTTGTATATGGGGCTTTGGTGACAAAACGGATGGCACTGTGATAGACTACATCCAATTTGCTGAGTAGAGCGTTGGAGGCTATTTTGTAAATAACATCGCAGAAGTCGAGGATCGGTAGGATAGTCAGTTTTACGAGAGTATGTTTGGCAGCATGAGTGAAGGAGGCTTTGCTGCAAAATAGGAAGCTGATTCTAGATTTAATTTTGGATTGGGGATGTTTAATATGAGTCTGGAAGGAGAGTTTACAGTCTAGCCAGACACCTAGGTATTTGTAGTTGTCCACATATTCTAAGTCAGAACCGTCCAGAGTACTAGTCGGGCAGGCAGGTGCGGGCAGCGATGTGTTGAAAAGCATGCATTTAGTTTTACTAGCGTTTAAGAGCAGTTGGAGGCCACGGAAGGAGTGTTGTATGGCATTGAAGCTCGTTTGTAGGTTTGTTAGCACAGTGTACAAAGAAAGGCCAGATGTGTACAGAATGGTGTCGTCTGTGTAGAGGTGGATCAGGGAATCACCAGCAGTAAGAGCGACATCATTGATATATACATAGAAAAGAGTTGGCCCGAGATATTAACCCTGTGGCACCCCCATAGAGATTGTCAGAGGTCAACAGGTCCTCCGATTTGACACACTGAACTCTATCTGAGATGTAGTTGGTGAACCAGGCGAGGCAGTCATTTGAGAAACCAAGGCTATTGAATCTTCCGATAGGAAAGCAGTGATTGACAGAGTCGAAAGCCTTGGCCAGGTCGATGAAGACGGCTGCACAGTACTGTCTTTTATTGATGGCGGTTATGATATCGTTTAATACCTTGAGCGTGGGTGAAGTGCACCCGTGACTAGCTTGGAAACCGGATTGCACAGCGGAGTAGGTACGGAAATGGTCAGTGTTCTGTTTATTAACTTGGCTTTCAAAGACTTTAGAAAGGCAGGGCAGGATGGATATAGGTCTGTAACAGTTTGGGTCTAGGGTGTCACCCCCTTTGAAGATGGGGATGACCGCGGCAGCTTTCCAATTTTTATGGATCTCGGACAATACGAAAGAGAGGTTGAACAGACTGGTAATAGGGGTTGCAACAATGGTGGCGGATAATTTTAGAAAGAAAGGGTCCAGATTGTCTAGCTCAGCTGATTTGTATGTGTTCAAGTTTTGCAGCTCTTTCAGAACATCTGGTATCGGATTTGGGTGAAGGAGAAGCTAGGGAGGCTTGGGCAAGTAGCTTGCGGGGTGTGCGGAGCTGTTGGCCGGGATTGGGGTAGCCGGGAAGAAAGCATGGCCAGCCGTAGAGAAATGCTTATTGAAATTCTCGATTATCGTGGATTTATCGGTGGTGACAGTGTTTCCTGGCCTCAGTACAGTGGGCAGATGGGAGGAGGTGCTCTTATTCTCCATGGACTTTACAGTGTCCCAAAACGTTTTGGAGTTAGAGCTACAGGATGCAAATTTCTGTTTGAAAAAGCTAGCCTTTGCTAGTGTGTATTGGTTTGACTTCCCTGAAAAGTTGCATATCGTGGGGACTATTCGATGCGAACGTAGAACGCCACAGGATCTCTCTGAAGTATGTCTGTAAAGGCCGCACTATGACATCCTTCCAATTGATCCTTAATGGCTGGTCATTAGGGGTGATAAGGGTAGGCACCAACTTATCTGCCATGCTGATCCTCAACACGGGGGCCCCTCAGGGGAGCGTGCTTAGTCCCCTTCTGTACTCCCTGTTCACCCACGACTGCATGGCCAAGCACGACTCCAACACCATCATTAAGTTTTCTGATGACACAACATTGTCCTGATCACCAACAATGATGAGACAGCCTATAGGGAGGAGGTCAGAGACCTGGCAGTGTGGTGCCAGGACAACAACCTCTCCCTCAATGTGAGCAAGACAAAGGAGCTGATTGTGGACTACAGGAAAAGGAGGGCCAACACGCCCCCATTCTCATTGACAGGCTTTATTGGAGTGGGTCGAGAGTTTCAAGTTTCTTGGTGTCCACATCACCAACAAACTATAATAGTCGAAACACACCAAGACAGTCGTGAAGAGGGCACGACAATGCCTTTTCTCCCTAAGGAGACTGAAAGATTTGGCATGGGTCCCCAAATCATCAAAAAGTTAGACAGCTGCACCATCGACAGCATCCTGACCGGTTGCATCACCACCTGGTATGGCAACTGCTCGGCATCTGACCGTAAGGTGCTACAGAGGGTAGTGTGTACGGCCCAGTACATCACTGGGGCCAAGCTTCCTGCCATCCAGGACCTACACCACAGTTCAAACGTTTGGGGTCACTTAGAAATGTCCTTGTTTTTGAAAGAAAAGCTCATTTTTTGTCCATTATAACTTCAAATTGATCAGAAATACAGTGTAGACATTGTTAATGTTGTAAATGACTATTTTAGCTGGAAACGGCTGATTTTTAATGGAATGTCCACATACGCAGAGGGCCATACAGAGGGCCATCATCAGCAACCATCACTCCTGTGTTCCAATGGCACGTTGTGTTAGCTAATCCAAGTTTATAATTTTAAAAGGCTAATTGATCATTAAAAAACCCTTTAGCAATTATGTCAGCACAGCTGAAAACTGTTGTCCTGATTAAAGAAGCAATACAACAGGCCTTCTTTAGACTAGTTGAGTATCTGGAGCATCAGCATTTGTGGGTTCAATTACAGGGTTAAAATGGCCAGAAACAAATAACTTTCGACTGAAACTCGTCAGTCTATTCTTGTTCTGAGAAGTGAAGGCTATTCCATGCGAGCAATTGCCATGAAATTGAAGATCTGGTACAACGCTGTGTACTACTCCCTTCACAGAACAGTTCAAACTGGCCCTAACCAAAATAGAAAGAGCAGTGAGTGGGAGGCCCCTGTGCACAGCTAAGCAAGAGGAGAGATACATTAGAGTGTCTAGTTTGAGAAACAGATGCCTCACAAGTCCTCAACTGGCAGCTTCATTAAATAGTACCCACAAACACCAGTCTCAACGTCAACAGTGAAGAGGCGACTCCGGGATGCTGGCCTTCTAGGCAGAGTTGCAAAGAAAAAGCCACATGTCAGACTGGCCAAAAAAAAGTAAAGATTAATATGGGCAAAAGAACACTGACACTGCCTATGGACTGGACCATGCACTATCACTAGGGTCGTTCACAGACCTTTCAGGGGGCAGGCACTCAAAATTTTGAAAGGGCACCCCTCCCCCGTAAACAAAATAATATCATTGTACATGCTAGTTAGCTAGCTTGATTTATTTTACTGATTGTTATTTACCTCGTGTTTCTGCCTCTCTCTGCTGCGTGTATCAGCCAACTAGACTGAATATTGATGATGATGATGATGTAAGCTAAAAGATGTGTTATCAAGTGTTAATCAAATGTTATGCTGCTGTGGCAGTACTGTTGATAGTCAAACTAGATAGCCAGCTACACACACTTGACTGATGACCACATCTCTCAAGCCATGAATGTTTGGATACCGTGCCCCTGCAATCTCCATATGGGGCAGAAAGGGAATACATGGGAATGGGAAGGTACAGAGAGAGACCCATGAGCTCTGTTGTAGCTCTACGTGAGTACAGGAGGACCAGGCTTGACAGATGTGCTTTGATTTAGACAACAGCTCCCTGCTCATTCAATGCTATTTTCCTGCCCTTGTAGTTCAGATTACAGCCAAATTGTGTTATAATATTAAATATTTTGGGTGATGTAATCTAGCACCTGCCAGTTAAACCTGGGTTACATTCAATACTGATTTGATTGGTTGAACATAAACAAATGTTTTCATGCAATAAGATACCTCCAGAGATTGTCCCCTGGTGGTGGGTGTGGTAAAGCCTCATGGGGGAGACTGGTGAGTTGTTTGTTGCTGTCATCAAGGGCTGGGAATTGACTTCATCATGACCTGTGAACTAGAAATGTTGTTACACCATCTATAAAGACAATAGATCTTTTAATTTACTAGAATCTTTAAAGGGGCACTCCGCAGTTGCTACATCAATTGTGTAACATATACATTCATTATATGTACGCATTGATTCTTGAAGAATGTAACTTATAAATGCCTCATGAGCTTAGTTCAACTGATGTACCCCATCAGAACCCAAAATATAAGCTTGTTTTACTCCAATGTTTGTAAACAAAGTAAATGTAAACATACATTAGATGTCTATGAATTGGAGAGTGGCTACATTTCTCCAGTCCAATCTCTCAGCTTTTTACTCAAACAGGGGCGGGGAAGGCTTTGTAATGGTTTTAACTGCTAATTGCGGCTTTAAAACAGATTTGCTAAAAATGACAAATAAGACAAAACTTGAATTATGTCATCATACTTTGTTCAGTACTGTGAAAAATGAAAACTTAGATCCATGGCAAAAATTGGAAGTGAAGATGGATATAAAATGTATAAGAGCGGAAATAGAATGTAACAATCTGTAAAATGTCTATTTCATGTACTGTACTGAACATGGAAAGGCATGGAACATATACAGCACCTGGAAAGTCCAGGTTCAGTCCGAAAACTGACCTCAGGTACAAGAATAGCTTGATGGGTCTGCAGTCTGGAAGCTGCTCTTGTAACGAACTGTCATTGAGCTTATGGCTGCTTGTCCCTTTTGCGGAAACCGTGTACTCTTGTTTGAAGAGACAAACCTTGATCGCTGCATCGGACTGTGTCTCTTTTTGCCTCTATCTTTCCTCTCTCAGGTGGGTCATCTGAAGAATGTATGTCTAAATCAGAATTAGCTCTTAATTGACTTGTCTGGTTAAATAATGGTGAAATACGTTTTAAAAACTCTATCTATCTATCTGGGTTATGCAAGACGTGATACAGTGATAGCAGTCTGAATCTGGACAGATGAAGAGAGAGAGAAATAATGTATGTCTATAAAGCCAGGAATCCTGCATACGTCATAACTAAACAAAATATTAGAATATGATTTTATTTTCATAATAATCATTGTGTTATTATCTGTATTATAATCAGGACATCATACTTTTCATAATTGTTGTTTTCAATTTCATCATGATCATAATAATGTATAAATAGTGTGTGTGTGTGTGTGTGTGTGTGTGTGTGTGTGTGTGTGTGTGTGTGTGTGTGTGTGTGTGTGTGTGTGTGTGTGTGTGTGTTAAAATCTCTTATAGAATAGCCCATTTGAAACGTAGTCGTGCGCCAGCAACAGTCTGGCATTTAAGGGGTTAATGCTCTGTCACGTGAACTGTTCCCTGTCGCTTGAAGTATTTTATTTTCCAAAATAATAGTTTATAATTGTAGCAGCCTAATGATGGACTGTCTGTTACCTGTCAAAATGTTATCTGTTATCAAAACACATTACCATGTTCTTATTTTGACCATGCATCTTATATTTTCGGCAACAGGAGCAAACGATCAAGAGTTCGGCGAAAGCAAAAGCTCGGGGTGGACTCTATGTGCTGCCAGTAGGGAGTTGGGCCATGTGCTGGGGTGTTAGCAGTAGGGAAACACTCTTTTCACGCCACTTCGATACCGAAGTGACTTCTTCGTAGCAGGTTAGAATTTACGCTGCAGGTTAGGAGAACGAATTTAGCATGTTAGGAAACTGGAGAAGGTGATGTCGTAAAGCAGAAAGTGTCGCAAACCAGGTGCAGAGGAGGGAGGGAGGTGGAGTGGAGAGAGGAGTGGGGTACGGGGGGAGGTGGCGAGAGAGGAGGTGACTCGCCCCGGCAGGCATTATTCAGACAGAGCGAAAGGATCATGGCGGATGGCCCCAGGTGTAAGCGCAGAAAACAGGCGAACCCGAAGAGGAATAACGGTAAGCCAAACTCCGTAAACCGACGGGAAACGAATAAGTGAGATGGACTACGTACTTTTGGGTTCATTCAACTGTGTTCGCCGACTTTGGGACTTTTCTTACCCACGTTTTAGGGAGTTGAAGTGCTGGAAAGTAGTACGTATATTCAAATGTGGTGTGTACCGTTATACCTGGCTCGCTTCTCTCCGCCTAGCGCAGCAGCGCTGCCCGAGCGTACCGTTATACGCACCTATCATCCCGTGGATTTGAGTGAGAGACTGATTTTGTTCCTCGATCCAATTTTCTTTTACGGTCACTTGTCACCTTGTTTTTATAAGAGACAAGATGCGGTGTGCTATATTTGTAAACAGAAATCCTTTCGTTTGCTACGCTTTTGCTCAACAAAAACTTCTAAGCTAACAGGCTAGCAGCTTGCTAACTTGCTGTCCCAGACATTCAGTTCAGTTAAACTCAGCCACCTGTAATTTTACTGAAAAATTACGAGATAACGGTAATAACTAGTCTGTCGTGTTTTGCTACAGGTCGCAGAGTTATTTGAATGCATGGTATATTCTTCCATTTGACTTTGTAGACTCACTAGTTGCATGTCATTCTGGACTTGCATTAGGCCTATAGTAATAGATAAATAAAATACATTTCATCGGGCTTGTGTTGTGACTTGGGCAGCAACCCCTTCTATTATCTGCATGCAACACTGTTTGATGCATTGTTGTCGAGGGGTTTTGCTAAGGAAGGAGATCTGTCTTGTACAACGTATTTTGTCGTATTAGTCCACTTTTGTTCATTTCGATTTGAATACATCCACACTCAGGCTTCTCGTGGTCTCCTTTTTAGGTAGCATAACTTTGTTTTGATCTTAACCGATCCGTTTGACTTTACATTTTAGTCCTCAAATGTCGCTTCTTGAATA
This sequence comes from Oncorhynchus keta, assembly GCF_023373465.1. Taxonomy (NCBI): domain Eukaryota; kingdom Metazoa; phylum Chordata; class Actinopteri; order Salmoniformes; family Salmonidae; genus Oncorhynchus; species Oncorhynchus keta. The sequence goes on along the minus strand of NC_068435.1, from coordinate 40,643,444 downwards.
GCTTGATGTTGATTTTAATTTGTGGAAGAGAAGCTAATATATTGCCTAGGCTAGTACTTACCTGTTATGCTGGGTGGTGTAAGCAATGCATGAAAGAAATGGGCGTCACACAGCCCATAGCCTTCCTATGTGTGTGAGCAACTGCTGCAGTCTATATAAGGAATCGAGTTATGCAGCAGCAACAGCGCAGCCTGGACATTCTGTCTAAAGACCCAAACTTCACGTGAATGAAAGGTAACAGAACATAATACACTGCACGATTTTATTTATTTATTGAATAGTTCAATTGCTTACATGAGCATAAACAGGCTAATGATACTCAATTAAATTAACAACATTATACCTACAATAGCAAACAACGGCAAATTTATATTTTCGATGTAGCCTAATCATTCACTTGATTTGATGAAGTTTGTCAGCAAATTATTGTAGCTTGGATTCCACTTGAGATTTTATCAGAAAAGAGTACCTCCCTCTCATTGGAGGGTATCTTACCTGTGTTCTACCTCTCCTCCTCACTTTCACTCTACCTACCGGCCAATCAAATATTATAGGTAGTACCGTTATTCGAGTAGTGAGATGAGGGCTGGAAACAGGAAAGCACCTTTTCCTGTGGCCGCTGACGACACAAGATGTGACACAGAGCTGAGCGCCGTGCCGCCCAGGCAGCGTCCGTGCGCAGGCAGGAGCCATCAACATGTTCACCTGAACAGTGAAAACGGGGCTCGCAAATGTCCTCCTATAAAACCCTACCTGCGGCATTTATCTGTACGGTATTATTGGCACAGATTGGGGGAAATATTTGTTTATTTTAAACCTTCATCTTCATTCTAGAGCAGACGAGGGAAAAGACTCCAATATACGCTGCAGAAAATGGCAACTTGTGCAGGTAGAAAAACATTATGGTTGTTTAGTTTATCCGTGCATATCAGCGTCAGTAGATTCTTGGTTTCTCACTGTTGGTTTTGTTCTCGCGGGATTTTTCACTCATAAACATGCATGATGATGTCCAATCTGTTGATGTTTGATTATGATGGTTTTTGTTCCGTTATTTTTCTTTTTGTCGAAACAAGTGATGTATAATCTACTCTAGTGTAGCCTACCGCCCTGTGTGTGTCAACCGTGCAGCCAAGGGACGAATAGGTTGTGAAAGAAAGGGAAAGCAGTACACAAGGTGGTTGCGAATGCGAATGACTCCGTTATTTCCTGTAATAGATAGCAATATTGTGAAACAGACAGCACACACCTAAATGTTTTCCATCTATTGTTTTCAATTATATCGTTATGCAATTTCCGAGTGGGTCGATGGAATGGAATGGCGGTGTGTACCGTTACTGCAGTGAAGGCGGGGCTGTTGCTTTTTATGTTATGAGACGGCCAGGTATGCAAGGTGATGCAACACCTATAAAGGTGCCTCGAACTATGTCGTTTCTATATTACTGTGTCATTTGTATTGTTTTAATACATATTCAGTCTGTTCGATCACGTATCATTTATGATAGCAAGGCATGCTTAGTGTTATTCTATAACGGGCAACGGTCATTTTGACGGTTGACCGCGGGCCATAGGGTTGAGGTGCAAGTCTTCATTGTGATTTATTTTAGCCTACACCTTATGTGTTAAACCCTTCCGTGCTATTTTTGTCATTCTGTCATTTTTTATTGTGTGAAAAATAAACATTGTCCCGCTTCATATTAATAATTTGCGTTAGGCCTACATTTTAAATTATTAATTACATATTGGACTGATGTGATATTCTTACGTTATTGATGCGTAATAATGGAAAATAACAGTGTTCTTTCATGAAGCTCTCCCTCCCGGTAGCAAATCAAAAGATGTTAGAGCAGGCAGGGTGTCACGTGGTGTCTCTCCCCGTACACGGGGGGGGGGGGTTGTTTTCATTACCTTGATGCTGTTTCTTCTCGGGTAGTTGAATCTTGTAGTTAAGCTGCTATTTCCATCTTGTAGCCAATTATGGTATCATAGCCTACTTCAGATTTTGGGACTTATTCTACCAGCTGTTGGAAAGACTAGTATGCAAGCACATTGGTGTGGTGTGTGAGCAAGACCTCCTGCTAAGGTACAGTTTATAAGAACCAAGGCTGCTCAGTGCACTGCCTTGACAGGTGAAGGTTTGGGATGCATCCCAAATGGTGTCCCAAATGACACCTTATTCCGTATATAGTGCACTATGTAGGGATATGGTGCCATTTGAGACTCAGTCCTGATATGATGCCCCATGCAGCTGTAAGAATCAGGGCGTCGGGTTCATAAACTGGCAGCAAGGAGGATGGTGTGTGTGTGTCCTGGCTGGGTTAAACAGGTGCTGGCCATCCCTAAGCATGCTGCTTTTGTCACGCCTCTCTGCCGAGGCTGTAATTTCAACACTACAATTTGGGAATAGAGGAATGTGGGCCCGTGTTAACATACTTCACAGTATAAACACAGCCTTCTCAGCACTGGCCCTGTAGCAGCTTAGGATTTCACTTAGACTCACTGTCTATGTCCCAAATGGCACTATAGTATTCCCTATATAGTGCACTGCTTTTGACCAGGGCCAATAGGGTTCTGGTGAAATGTACTCTATTGAATAGGGAATACGGGTGCCATTTGGGACTAACTGATTAAAGACGAGCTAAATCCACGTGTAAAGTCACACCCTCAATGACTGCCTAGATGTTACAAATTGTTTCTGATAGTGGTGTCTAGATATAAATGATTTAACAGTGTGTTTTGAGTATTTAAATTAAAGCCAATCTGCTTTGACTTTGATGTAGCTGCAACTGGCAGCTGGCTAAATCTAAATTGGCCTAGTTGATTATAAAAGGGGCTAATTCACACTTTCAATGGCAGTGATTTGCCACAATAGCCCTAACAGTGTTGATTGACCTGTGACTGGAGACATCAAATTTCACTTTCCCCTTATCCTAGACCCTGAGGGTGTGTGTATGTACGTATGTACGTATGTATGTATGTATGTATGTATGTATGTATGTATGTATGTATGTATGTATGTATGTATGTATGTATGTATGTGTGTATGTATGTGTGTGTGTGTGTGTGTGTGTGTGTGTGTGTGTGTGTGTGTGTGTGTGTGTGTGTGTGTGTGTGTGTGTGTGTGTGTGTGATTGTGTATGTGTCCCTTTAATGAAATTGTGCTGAGGAATAACAAACCCCACCACTCTACTTTTATGGTAAAGGGAGGTGAATCTAGACTGGGCGAGGGGCTGCTGTGGCTAATGTGTGTGTGTGTATGTGTGTGTTTAGGAAGGTGGGAAATGTGGCTCCTCTCGCTACTTTTATAGCCTCGCTACTGTATATAGCCTCTCTACTGTTATTTTTCACTGTCTTTTTACTGTTGTTTTATTTCTTAACCTACCTATTGTTCACCTAATACCTTTTTTGCACTATTGGTTAGAGCCTGTAAGTAAGCATTTCACTGTAAGGTCTACTACACCTGTTGTATTCGGTGCACGTGACAAATAAACTTTGATTTGATTTACATTACATTTTTTATATTTTTTATTTCACCTTTATTTAACCAGGTAGGCCAGTTGAGAACAAGTTCTCATTTACAACTGCGACCTGGCCAAGATAAAGCAAAGCATTATGTTATGAAGAGTGATCAGATGAATTGCAATTAATTGCAAAGTCCCTCTTTGCCATGCAAATCAACTGAATCCCCCAAAAACATTTCCACTGCATTTCAGCCCTGCCACAAAAGGACCAGCTGACATCATGTCAGTGATTCTCTTGTTAACACAGGTGTGATTGTTGACGAGGACACGGCTGGAGATCACTCTGTCATGCTGATTGAGTTCGAATAACAGACTGGAAGCTTCAAAATGAGGGTGGTGCTTGGAATCATTGTTCTTCCTCTGTCATCCATGGTTACCTGCAGGGAAATACGTGCTGTCATCATTGCTTTGCACAAAAAGTGCTTCACATACAAGGATATTGCTGCCAGTAAGATTGCACCTAAATCAATCATTTATCGGATCATCAAGTAGAGAGGTTCAATTGTTGTGAAGAAGGCTTCAGGGCGCCCAAGAAAGTCCAGCAAGTGCCAGGACCTTCTCCTAAAGTTGATTCAGCTGCGGGATCGGTGCACCACCAGTACAGAGCTTGCTCAGGACTGGCTACAGGCAGGTGTGAGTGCATCTGCACGCACAGTGAGGCGAAGACTTTTGGAGGATATCCTGGTGTCAAGCAGGGCAGCAAAGAAGCCACTTCTCTCCAGGAAAAACATCAGGGACAGACTGATATTCTGTTGGAAGCTATTTTGTAAATGACATTGCCGAAGTCAAGGAACGGGAGGATAGTCCGTTTTAAGAGGGTATGTTTGGCAGCATGAGTGAAGGAGGCTTTGTTGCGAAATAGGAAGCCAATTCTAGATTTAATTTTGGATTGGAGATGCTTAATGTGAGTCTGGACAGAGAATTTACAGACACCTAGGTATTTGTAGTTGTCCACAAGTCAGAACCGTCCAGAGTACTGATGCTAGATGGGCGGGCGGGTGCGGGCAGCGACCGGTTGAAGAGCATGCATTTAGTTTTACTAGCATTTAAAAGCAGTTGGAGGCCACGGAAGAAGTGTTGTATGGCATTGAAACTCGTTTGGAGGTTTGTTAACACAGTGTCCAAAGAAGGGCCAGATGTACACAGAATGGTCGTCTGCGTAGTGGTGGATCAGAGAATCACCAGCAGCAAGAGCGACATCATTGATATATACAGAGAAACAAGTCGGCCTGAGAATTGAACCCTGTGGCACTGTCATAGAGACTGCTAGAGGTCCGGACAACAGGCACTTCGATTTGACACACTGAACTCTATCTGAGAAGTAGTTGGTGAACCAGGCGAGGCAGTCATTTGAGAAACCAAGGCTAATGAGTCCGCCAATCAGAATGCGGTGATTGACAGAGTCGAAAGCCTTGGCCAGGTCGATGAAGACGTTTGCACAGTACTGTCTTTTATTGATGGCGGTTATGATATCGTTTAGGACCTTGAGCGTGGCTGAGGTACACCCGTGACAAGCTCGGAAACCAGATTGCATAGCGGCGAAGGTACGGTGGGATTCGAAATGGTCGGTGAATTTACATGAATTAATGTGTGGCAAGGCTTAAAGGAAAACTCCACGCCAAAAAACTATCCTTTGGTGTTTGTTTCATTAGCCCATTATTGATACAGAAATGTTTTGCATGTCAGAAATCAAGTTTTCAAGGTATATAGTTTTCAAAATACCTCATATGATGCAAAATGCATAATTCCGGCAATATCTCTGTATTTTGAAAGGTACCTATCTTGAAAACTTGATTGCTGACATGCAAAACATTTTCAGACTATACCAACAATGGACTAGTTTTTGGGTGGAGTAAGCACTTGTTCCTTATTGTGAGTATTTTGTGTTGAAATGAAATGATGTAGCCACTAGCCAGATAACACTTAGATTATTACTGTCCAGCTTGTTTGTGAGAGATGGCTTAATTATTCAGATCAAATAGGCTAATAAGGCTATTATTGTGTATTAGTTTTACAGGAACATTTATATCCATGTTAACAATCCTAAATTCTCAAGTGATAAAAAATACGGAACTGCAGTGTCATATTCATCAGTGCACACTGTAACAATATGTTCTGCAACAGAAAAACGAAAACAATGGTTCCTTATTGGACACGTTCAGATAGTAGTCCTTCCCTGTTTTGGTTTCCATTTAGTTCCTAGTGAATTTTTATTATCATATTTTTTATTAGCCTTTATTGAACTAGGCAAGTCAGTTAAAAACGTATTTACAATGACAGACTACCAGAAGGCAAAAGGTCTCCTGTGGGGACGGGGGCTATGATTATAAACACAGGCTAATTCTCAACCCTCTGAAAGAGATCTCATCCAGTTGTAGGCCTAGTTCTAATGTCCCGTCAGCTAGGCTGTGATCAATGTTTTTCACTGTTACCAGAACAGTATAGGCCTAGGTAGGCTTTTTTTATAATGTCAAACTATAGGCTTATCTTAATTTTGAGTTAGTACAGTTGGAATGATTTGAGAGTGGGTTGGACTGATTTCTTACAGGCTTTCTTCCAGAGGCCACCACATCATTGTTTGAGAAACTTCATTCCAGAAATAACATGTTTTTCTTCTCTCTCCCTCTCACACACTAGCTGGGGCTGCATGTAGCCTAGTGGTTAGAGTGTTGGGCCAGTAAGGTTGCTAGATCAAATCCCTGAGCTGAAAAGGTACAAATCTGTCAATCTGCCCCCGAACAAGGTAGTGTAACCCAGTGTTCCTAGGCTGTCATTTGTAAATAAGAATTTGTTCTGAACTGAATAAAGGATTTAAAAAAACTAGCTTCATTCAGTCACCTGAATACCAGCAATAGCCTATAGGTGCGTTATTTGGTCTTGTGATGGCTAAGCTATTGTGTGCTGGATTTAGAGTGAAATAAGGCCCAAGGAGGCTCCTATATCCAAAATGGCACTTTATTCCCTTTATAGTGGGAATATATTGGCCCCTAGTCAAAAGTAGTGCACAATATAGGGAATAGGGCGCCATTTTGGACGCGTCCCTAGTTACCTTTGTAATTGACTGGCCTCCCTCCTACCTTTAACCTCCCTGGGATCGTTCGGGACGCTAGCGTCCCACCTCGCCAACAGCCAGTGAAATTGCACTGCGCCAAATTCAAAACAACAGAAATCTCATAATTAAAACTCCCCAACAATACAAGTATTTTACACCATTTTAAAGATACACTTCTCGTTAATCCAACCACAGTGTCCGATTTCAAAAAGGCTTTTCGGCGAAAGCAGAACATATCATTATGTTAGGTCAGCAACTAGTCAGAAAGCATTCAGCCATTTTCCAACCAAAGAGAGGTGTCACAAAAAGCAGAAATATAGATCAAATGAATCACTAACCTAACGCTCTTCATCAGATGACACTCCCAGGACTCAATGTTATACAATACATGTATGTTTTGTTCGACCAAGTTCATATTTATATCCAAAAACCTCAGTTCAGAAATGCCTCCAAAACATCTGGAGTAATTGCAGAGCCACATCAAATAACATAAATACCCATCATAAACCTTGATGAAAGATGCATGTTTTACATAGAATTAAAGATAAACAGGGGCCTCCCGGGTGGCGCAGTGGTTAAGGGCGCTGTACTGCAGCGCCAGCTGTGCCATCAGAGTCCCTGGGTTCGCGCCCAGGCTCTGTCGTAACCGGCTGCGACCGGGAGGACCGTGGGGCGACGCACAATTGGACTAGCCCGGGTTAGGGAGGGCTTGGTCGGTAGGGGTGTCCTTGTCTCATCGCGCACCAGCGACTCCTGTGGCGGGCTGGGCGCAGTGTGCGCTAGCCAAGGTGGCCAGGTGCACGGTGTTTCCTCCGGCGCATTGGTGCGGCTGGCTTCCGGGTTGGATGCGCACTGTAAGAAGCAGTGCGGCTTGGTTGGGTTGTGTATCGGAGGACGCATTACTTTCAACCTTCGTCTCTCCCGAGCCCGTACGGGAGTTGTAGCGATGAGACAAGATAGTAGCTACTACAACAATTGGATACCACGAAATTGGGGAGAAAAAGGGGTAAAATAAAAATTTTAAAAAAGAATTAAAGATAAACTTGTTCTTAATGCAACCGCTGTGTCAGATTTAAAAAAAGCTTTATGGCAAAAGCACAGTATTCAATAATCTGAGAACAGCATTCAGCCACAAAAGCAAGCCATACAGTTACCCGCCAAATTGTGGAGGCAACAAAAGTCTTAAATAGCATTATAAATCTTCACTTACCAGGACTCCCTCTTCCACTAGAAATGTTCGTTTTGTTCGATTACGTCCATATTTATGTCCAAATACCTCTTGTTTTGTTTGCGCGTTTAAAAAAAAAAAAAAAGTAAAGAGTTCCATTACAGTTTGTAGAAACATGTCAAACGATGTTTACAATCAATCGTTAGGGTCTTTTTATAATAAATTTAAATTATATTCCAACGGGACAATAGCGTATTCATTACAGAGGAAAAAGTAGGAACGGCGCACCCACAGGACCGCGCAGTAAACAACTGATTGGCCTCAGCCTCGTCCACTTGTTGAAACAGCTCTTATTCAACACCCTTCCACAATAGAAGCCTCAAACAACTTTCTAAAGACTGTTGACATCTGCTGGAAGCCTTGGGAAGTGCAATCTGGCCCCATAGACACAGCATATTGGATAGGCAATCACTTAAATGAAACTACAAACCTCAGATTTCCCACTTCCTGGTTGGATTTGTCTCAGGGTTTTTTGCCTGCCATATGAGTTATGTTATACTCACAGACATAATTCAAACAGATTTAGAAACTTCAGAGTGTTTTCTATTCAATACTACTAATAATATGCATATATTAGCATCTGGGACAGAGTAGCAGGCAGTTTACTCTGGGAACCTTATTCATCCAAGCTACTCAATACTGCCCCCTGTCACCAAGAAGTTAAAGTGTGAGGCAGAAAAATAGTCCATTCACAGGCAATACTGAGAAGGGGGAACTCTCTTTCTTTCACACTCGGTTGGTGGGAAACTCTCTCCTTGTTTTCATAATCTCATTTGCAAATCCTCCCATGCTCTTTATTATGGAAGCCTCTGCAAAGAATACCGAGTTAGAGAGGCACTCCATTCCAGGATGTTATAAAATCATTCGAAATCTCACTAGCTACGCCTAGGCTCTTAGCCCCTCTGGGCATTATGTCTTCCTGGTGGTGGTCATTGAAATACAGTAGTTTCTATTGTGATATCTGTCTTCACTAACAGGGTTCACTAACATTATCCAAAACCATAATACCAGTAATAAGGAGAGGCAAGGACTCAGTGTTAGAGTGGGATGGCTGGGGAGTTGACAGTACAGAGGAGCTGTGATGTAGCGTAATGAGGGATCATTAGCTAGTGCTAACAGCAGCTATGGTGGTTTTGGTGCTGCTATCTGCTGAGTTATGATTTGATTTGCTGGAGGGATGGAAACTGGTGGAGGGAGGGAAACTGGTGGAGGGAGGGAAACTGAAGGAGAGGGGGAGAGAGAGACAAAAGGAGAGTGAGAGAGGTAGGTGGGTGGAGGGAGAAAGACCTCCCAGCAGCAGGCACCTTTGCCTCAGCCCAGCTGCTTTCTGTTGTGTTCGAAATGGCACCCACTTCCCTACAGTGGCAAGAAAAATTATGTGAACCCTTTGGAATTACCTGGATTTCTGCATAAATTGGTCATCAAATGTGATCTGATCTTCGTCTGTCACAACAATAGACAAACATAGTGCTTAAACTAATAACACACAAATTATTGTTTTTTTCTTGTCTATATTGAATACATAATTTAAACATTCACAGTGTAGGTTGGAAAATGTATGTGAACACCTAGGCGAATGACTTCTCCAAAAGCTAATTGGAGTCAGGAGTCAGCAAACCTGGAGTCCAATCAACGAGACAAGATTGGAGATGTTTGTTAACTTCTTGGCGCTACCCATCCCGTTAGCGGGATCATTTTCGTCAGCAACCGCTGAATAGCATAGCGCAACAGTCAAATAATATTAATACAAAATATTCATATTCATGAAATCACAAGTGCAATATTGCAAAACACAATTTAGCCTTTTGTTAATCCATCTGTCGTCTCAGATTTTGAAATTATGCTTTACAGCGAAAGCAATCCAAGCGTTTGTGTAAGTTTATCGATAGCATAGCATAACATCATGTACACTTAGCATCAGGAAGCTTGGTCACGAAAATCAGAAAAGCAATCAAATGAATAGTTTACCTTTGATGATCTTCGGATGTTTTCACTCACGAGACTCCCAGTTACACAACAAATGTTCCTTTTGTTCCATAAAGATTATTTTTATACCCAAAATACTGACGTTTGTTTGTTGCGTTATGTTCAGAAATCCACAGAAAAGAGCGGTCATGACAACGCAGACGTATATTCCAAATAATATCCATAATGTCCACAGAAACATGTCAAATGTTTTTTTATAATCAATCCTCATGTTGTTTTTAAAATATATATTCGATAATATATCAACCGAGTGTGTAGGTTTTTCAATAACAGCGGGAGGAACAATGGCGGCTTTACGCAGTTGCGCAAAAACTCACTCTGAGAGCCCCCTCCTATCCACTTACGCAATGTGATCCTTCACGCTCATTTTTCAAAATAAAAGCCTGAAACTATGTCTAAAGACTGTTGACACCTTAGGGAAGCCATGGAAAAATGAATCTGGTTGATATCCCTTTGAATGGAGGATAGGCTTGCATAGGAACAGAGGTGTTTCAAAATAAGAGGCACTTCCTGATTGGATTTTCCTCAGTTCTGTTATACTCACAGACAACATTTTTACAGTTTTCGAACCTTTAGAGTGTTTTCTATCCGAATCTGACAATTATATGCATATTATAGTTTCTGGGGCTGAGAAATAGGCAGTTTCAAATGGATACGTTTTTTTAGCCAAAAACAAAAATACTGCCCCCTACATGCAAAAGGTTAAGGCTGCCATGCCCTATAAAGTACACTCACAAAATTTGAGTTTGCTATTCACAAGAAGCATTGCCTGAAATGAACCATGCCTCAAACAAAATAGATCTCAGAAGACCTAAGATTAAGAATTGTTGACTTGCATGAAGCTGAAAAGGGTTACAAAGGTATCTCTAAAAGCCTTGATGTTCATCAGTCCATGGTAAGACAAGTTGTCTATAAATGGAGGAAGCACTGTTGCTACTCTCCCTAGGAGTGGCCGTCCTGCAAAGATGACTGTTAAATTCCAAATTTATTAAGACATTTTGCAAGAGAATGTTAGGCTATTTGTCCACCAATTGAAACTCAACAGAAGTTGGGTGATGCAACAGGACAACGACCCAAAACACAGAAGTAAATCAACAACAGAATGGCTTCAACAGAAGAAAATACGCCTTCTGGAGTGGCCCAGTCAGAGTCCTGGTCTCAACCCGATTGAGATGCTGTGGCATGACCTCAAGAGAGCTGTTCACACCAGACATCCCAAGAATATTGCTGAACTGAAACAGTTTTGTAAAGAGGAATGGTCCAAAATTCCTCCTGACCGTTGTGCAGGTCTGATTCGCAACTACAGAAAACGTTTGGTTGACGTTATTGCTGCCAAAGAGGGTCAACCAGTTATTAAATCCAAGGGTTCACATACTTTTCCCACCCTCCACTGTGAATGTTTACACAGTGTTTTCACAAGACATGAAAACATATAATTGTTTGTGTGTTATTAGTTTAAGCAGACTGTGTTTGTCTATTGTTGTGACGTAGATGAAGATCCGATCAAATTTTATGACCAATTCATGCAGAAATCCAGGTATTTCCAAAGGGTTCACATACTTTGTCTTGCCACTGTATATAGTGCACTGCTTTTGCATGGGCTCTGGTCAAAAGTAGCGCACTACATAGGGAATAGGGTGCCATTTGGGATGATGATCTTGTCTTTGACGACATTAATCAGGGTCAGACAGGTGGGTGAGGGGTACTGTACTCTACAAAGAGGCCCCTGGGAGTGTGTGTGTGTGGGGGGGGGGGGTACGTTAGTATAAAGAACACTGGAAAGGTTTGTTGTTTTGGAGAAGATTGATGATCGAAAGACATGGCCTAATATGGGTTTATGTTGCAGGGTGTGTGTGCCGAGTATATTATACGTGTGTGTGCACGTGCAATTGTGAGTGTGTGTCTGCTCGGTGCAGTGTGTGCACTTGTGTGTGTGTGTGTACATGTGTGGTATTGAATTGGAGAATTGTCAGCTAAATGTCCTTTTCAGAGGTGATGTGAGCAGAGGGTGTGTCAGCGGAGGCTGTGTTGATGAGGCTGTTAGGAGAAAGCTGTATGTCTACTGTGTTTGTCGTCTTTGTCTGAAAAAACCCCACTATGGGTTAACAGTGGGCTAATGCATTAAACATCTTGACTCACTTAGGTGATTGGGTCTAGGTACAGAGTTTCCCCCTATATATCTGTCTCTCTCAGTCTCCACACAATATTTACCTCCCCTCAGAGTTGTCCTCTGTCATTGTGGTTGTTGTTTTTGTTGTTGTTTTGGTTTACCCTCTTGCTGAGTGGATAAGATCTGGAACACTTGCTCTCTTGCTTGTATCCTGGAGAATACCATACGCTCCCTAGTTCCTGAAGTATATGTGCACCCCAAAAGCCAATCTATTTCCTATGTAGTGTACTATTCTTTACTAGGGCGCCATTTGCGATGTATCCAATGTTTTCCAGTTTGCCCTGAGTTCCCTCACAGTCTAATTTCACAGTCAAGGGCCGAAAAATGGCCAAAGACTCCAGCCACCGAAGCCATAGAATGTTCACTCTGCTACCGTCCGGCAAACGGTTCCAGAGCATCGGTTCTCGGACCAACAGGCTCCGAGACAGCTTCTACCCCCAAGCCATAAGACTGCTAAATAGTCAGTAAAGGGTACCCAAAATATCTGCACTGATTCTATCTTGAACTGACCCCACACACACTTGCTAGACTATATATACAAACCATAGACACACTCACTCACACACAAACTACATTGACACTCCCTCACAAAACCACCAAACATTCATATACACTACATACACACATACATAACACACACACACACAGACCGACACAACATAAACACACATACATACACATTACATGCACACACACTTTTACACTCATCATTTGCTGCTGCCGCTCTGTTCTTTATTTTACTCTTATTATTATCTATCCTGATGCCTAGTCACTTTACCCTGCCTTCATGTACATATCTACCCCACATACCTTATTATTATCTATCCTGATGTCTAGTCACTTTACCCTGCCTTCATGTACATATCTACCTCACATACCTTATTATTATCTATCCAAGTACCTTATTATTATTATCTATCCTGATGCCTAGTCACTTTACCCTGCCTTGTACATATCTATGTACATATCTATCCTGATGCCTAGTCACTTTACCCTGCCTTCATGTACCTTATTATTATCTATCCTGATGTCTAGTCACTTTACCCTGCCTTCATGTACATATCTACCTCACATACCTTATTATTATCTATCCTGATGCCTAGTCACTTTACCCTGCCTTCATGTACATATCTACCTCACATACCGTATTATTATCTATCCTGATGTCTAGTCACTTTACCCTGCCTTCATGTACATATCTACCCCACATACCGTATTATTATCTATCCTGATGTCTAGTCACTTTACCCTGCCTTCATGTACATATCTACCTCACATACCTTATTATTATCTATCCTGATGCCTAGTCACTTTACCCTGCCTTCATGTACATATCTACCTCACATACTGTACCTTGTACCTCTGCACATTGATCTGGTACTGGTTCTCCCTGAATAGAGCTCCATGTTTTTTAAAATTGTATTCCTCTCGTGTTACTATTTCTAAACTCTTAGCAGGAGGTCCTGGTATAGTCTACATGTAATGCCTTAACTGTAATGTCTGTTTTCCAAATGGCACCCTATTCCCCATGTAGGCTAGTGCACTACTTTTGACCAGAGCTCTTTAGCTGAGCTTTATATAGCATGCTAGATTTTAATGTCACCTTTTGGTTAGGTATTCAGCTTGGCTAAGTCCTACTATATACAAACCAAGGGAGGAAGGAACCTGGTGTCCAGGTTATTCTGCTAAAAATGGCATTTGAAAGGTGTATCACTTTTTCTCCTTGAAACATGTTAACATAATTGTCCTGAAGGCCTTACTGCACGCTCGCGCCATGGAGGAAACAGTTCTAAAATCCTCCTGACCAAACTCTGTCAAGTGTTCTTTATGAGAGGTTTAACGGGACTGGAGCCCAGAGGCATCTGTCTGCTCTGCTGGAATAGATGGGGCGAGGGGAGGCAGAGAGGAGGTTGGGAAGACCGGTGAAGAGGAGAGGGAGGCAGTAGGAGGCATGGAATAGTAGTGTCATAGTGTCTTAGTGTCAGCAACCGTTTTCCAGGCATGAAAACTGTTGCGCCTCAAATGGCACCCTATTCCTTATGTAGTGCACTACTTGACCATGGCCCATAGGCTCGCAGACAATGTTTAGAATTTGCTAATAGGCTGAAAGACACTGACATTCTCTTCTGAAGACATAACACTTCAGTTTCATTTGCGTGTGCAATGACCGTCAGACGTTTTCAAAGGTACCTGAAATATCTGGTTAACATGCTTCTCAGAAACAAACAAAAACTGTCACGTATCTTATTTCTGTCCCAAATTGGTTACCACATTGTTTGTGTTGTGTTTTGTTTAGTTTGTTTGTCATTGTGAGCCAGTTTGCCATTGTGAATGTTAGTTCACAGTGTGTGTGTACTGTAAATGTAAGACTGGTTCTCATACTTTCAATGCAGCTATCTGCATGGTTTTTGTCATTTAATTTTATGTATGTATGTGTGTGGCATTCTTCGCTGCATGCACGCACCTCCGTATCTCCCCCCTCAGCTTCAGCTCTCTCCTGCCTCCTCATCTGGGTGACATTTTAGATGACGGCTCTCTGAATGCGCCTGACATTTGCTAAACTGCATTCGGAGGGTCCTGCCTGTCCTTGCGTTTCCTTCCTTCTCCCCCACTCTGCACTGCATTGTGTAACTAGAGCGTGAATCCCAAATGGTACCCTATTCTCTATATAGTGCACTGGGCTCAGGTGAAAAGTAGTGCACTATGTAGGGTGCCATTTGGGATGAAGTCAGGTTAAACGTGCAGTGAAAACACTGTGACAGACTGCATGCCCCTTGGGGATAACAGTACTTGTACAGCTAGGCTGAGGATTATTGTTCCTGTATACATACATACAGTAATACCCTCTTTTTATTTTTCTCCCATGTAGTACAGTACAAAGGCTTCAAACACAATCATTTACATTTCATCCTCCCAACAAATGAACATTATATTTAGGTACTCAAGTCAGAGTCAATTTAATTACCAAATTCACACATAATTTAATTATGTTGTAAGGGGAATCACTTTTAACCTGCACCGTGTGCAGTGCCCTGTGAGGTCAAACTGACTGAAGAATGATTGTGATCGTGTAATGAATACGATGGGAGACAGAGTGCTGGTTTCAAGCACAGGGCACAGCAGGTGTTTATTAGTAAAGGACCACAGGAAGAGGCAGGTAGCTGGGTCCAGGGGTAGGCAGAAGGTAATACACATGGACTCCAAAAAGGTAACAGTACAGGCAGGGAAAAGGCTAATAACAAAGTCCGGGAGATCAGGCAAGAGGTTGACGACAGGAAATCTGATAGGCAGGGAATAGGCAAAAAGGCATCGTTAGTGAGCTGCTTTTCAGCTACATGGCTGTTGATGGCCAAAACAACGATACACAGGAGTACTAATACGGAAATAAACAGAGCTCCGAATAGAATGTGCAACAAAACAAACAATACATCACAATGATGCGGTACAAAGAACTGAACTAAATGGTGTGTGTAAATGACCTATCAGGTGTGTGAACAGGTGATCAGAATTCAGGTGATTGGGATCACGAGAGTGAGCTGCGTTCAGGGGATCTACGTGTTTGAGAGTGTGAGTTGGAAGCAGACGTTACAGATCACCTCTCCATCGTGCCTAGGCTATCCTGGACACAACTCCTTCCCAGCCCAGTCCTCACCCCAGTGGTTCAGTCAAGCTTCTAATATAACGGCACTAGCAAAGCTTTCTCCACTCTTGGTCTGTGCCTAATGGCACACTATTACTATTACTATTACTATTACTACTATTACTATTATTATAAAGCACTACTTTAGAGTGTATTACTTTTGACCAAGGCCCAGGGTCAAAAATAGTGCGCTATATAGGGAATAGAGCGCCATTGGGGTCTGTGCCACTCAAATATCAACTCAACTGACTAGCTGCCAGCTTCTAGTGTCCTAGCGGTCCCATCCCACAGCTTGATGCTGGGCTCATTTACAGCCATTCAAACTGTAGCTAGCCTTGCCCACGCTAACCTAGACCTAATCTCGTTCGCAGACAGTTCCGCCCAAGTACGCAAAGAGTCTGGTGGACCAACATTAGCCAAAAGAGAAAGACTGGGAGAAACTTCTGGCGCATAGGCATTGGCTTAATCGGCTTAACCCTTTGACGTGTACCATCACATATTTATGATCATTGTTGAGTGGTCCCTGCAGCGTATCATCGCAAATATGTGATTGGAATAGAAGCAACAGAACGTATGATGCAACAAATGTGGCTAAGCAGCATTGTTGTCTGAAAAGCATCTAAACAATGTTTTGTACTGATGGGAAATAAAGGTCAACACAACTTTATTTCTCAATTTCTCCTTTTATTGTAAAAGATAAATGCGAACTTCATCATCCGAATATCATGCGGAACACATCCAAAGACAAACTCAGCGACCTAACAGCTAGACTTGAACCAGGGAGAGATGTAATATTGTTTAGAAAAGAGGTGTGTGTCAGCTAAACTAACCGCGGCTAAATTCTTTATGATGACAACCACGGTTGTTTATGTTCGACAAGTTAGCGACCTAACAGCTAGACTTGAACAAGGTAGAGATGTAATATTGTTTAGAAAAGAGATGCGTGTCAGCTAAACTAACCGCAGCTAAATTCTTTATGATGACAACCACGGTTGTTTATGTTCGACAAGCAAAAACTCCCTAATCCCAGAATGGCATTCACTATATAATGCAAGTAAAGAAAGTCAAAGATGGCTGTGCCCATTGCCTGAAGAATATGCCTAGAATAGCCTCTTCACTGTTGACGTTGAGACTGTTGACGTTGAGACTGGTGTTTTCGCGGGTACTATTTAATGAAACTGCCAGTTGAGGACTTGTGAGGCGTCTGTTTCTCAAACTAGACACTCTAATGTACTTGTCCTCTTGCTCAGTTGTGCACCGGGGCCTCCCACTCCTATTTCTAGTCTGGTTAAAGCCAGTTTGCGCTGTTCCATGAAGGGAGTAGTACACAGCGCTGTATGAGATCTTCAGTTTCTTGGCAATTTCTCGCATGGAATAGCCTTCATTTCTCAGAACAAAAATAGACTCATGAGTTTCAGTAGAAAGTTATTTGTTTCTGGCCATTTTGAGCCTGTAATCAAACCCACAAATGCTGATGCTCCAGATACTCAACTAGTCTAAACAACAGTTTTCAGCTGTGCCAACATAATTGCAAAAAGGTTTTCTAATTAGTATTTTAAAATGATACACTTGGATTAGCTAACACAACATGCCATTGGAACACAGGAGTGATGGTTGCTGAAAATGGGCCTCTGTACGCCTACGTAGATATTCCATAAAACATCTTCCGTTTCCAGCTACAATAGTAATTTACAACATTAACACTGTCTACACTGTATATCCAATCAATTTGATGTTATTTTTAACCTCTCTAGGGTATGTGGGAAGCGTCCCACCTGGCCATCCAATGAGATTGCAGAGCGCCAAATTCAAATACAGAAATACTCATTATAAAAATTCAGAAAAGATACAACTATTTTACATTGGTTTAAAGATTAACTTCTTGTGAATCCAGCCACAGTGTCAGATTTTTAAAAATGCTTTACGGTGAAAGCATACCTTACATTATTTGAGAACATAGCCCAGCAGACAAATCATTACAAACAGTAACCAGCCAAGTAGAAGAGTTACACAAGTCAGAAATAGAGATCAAATTAATCACTTACCTTTGATCTTCATATGGTTGCACTCAGAAGACATTAATTTTTTCAATAAATGTTCCTTTTGTTCGATAAAGTCTCTCTTTATATCTGATTTTGTTCGCGCGTTTTCTTCAGTAATCCACAGGCTCAAACGCAGTCAAAACAGGCAGACAAAAAAAAATCTAAATTGTATCTGTAAAGTTCATAGAAACATGTCAAAATATGTTTATATTCAATCATCAGGTTGTTTTTAGCCTAAATAATCGATAATATTTCAAACGGACAATAATGTTGTCAATATAAAAGGTAAACAAGAAAGGCACTCTCTCGGTCGAGAGCATGAAAAAGCTCTGTGACACGGCAGGGTCGACTCATTCAGACTGGTCTTACTCCCTCATTTTTCAGAATACAAGCCTGAAACAATATCTAAATACTGTTGACATCTAGTGGAAGGCATAGGAACTGCAATTTGAGTCTTAAGTCCATGGATACTGTAATGGAATTGAAAAGAAAACTATAAACAAACAAAACAATCCTACTTCCTGAATTGATTTTTCTCAGGTTTTCGCCTGCCAAATCAGTTCTGTTATACTCACAGACATTATTTTATCAGCTTTGGAGACTTTAGAGTGTTTTCTGTCCAAATCTACTAATTAGTATGCATATCCTATCTTCTGGGCCTGAGTAGAAGGCAGTTTAATTTGGGAACGCTTTTCATCCAAAATTCCAAATGCTGCCCCCTACCCTAGAGAAGTTATTGGACAAAAAATTTGCTTTTCTTTCCAAAACAAGACATTTCTAAGTGACGCCAAACTTTTGAACGGTATATCTTAAGAATTTCATGGAATATAATAGAACATTTTTGTTTCTCTTTGGATAAAAACCGTAGTGTAACAGCAGTTTTAGTAAGTAATACTGACAAGTAGAAACCAACAAATATTTTTAATTGTGTGCTCTGGACATTATTTAGTGTAAGATAAGTTATAAGTAGGCCTGTTGTAAAATAAACATAATTAGCTTATTGCTGTCATTTGTTGGATACGGTAGGTATTGGCCTTACTTGGTAATTGCTGCAATATAGCCTGTAAAACTCTTTTGTGTTCGGAAGTGTTTTATTTAATTCTGTTGAGACATTTTCTTTAGACAAATTACGTTCTAAATGTAATGTTGTGTTTGCCGCAATATAATACAGTATCTTGCTCGGATTTTTCCAATAAACAATGACTTGACTTAGACCTACTTTTGATATTATCCTAGTGAAGTTTGAAAACTTTTGTGAAGGTTTAATGGGGTGAGGCTATTAGCCTATTGCAGGCCTTTGATTTGAAGGCATTGCACACCAGCGCGCCAACTGACTCTGACAGTTGAACTTGAGGCCATAGGGTGGAGACAAATGTTTGCAGGTTTTATTAGCTGGCTGGTGGACTAACTAAAACATTTGAACTGACATAGGCTAATTGTGTCACGATCACTGTCTTCAAACTCCCTGTCATAAATGAGCCAAGGCACAGCCAAGGCGCAGCGTGTATGTAGTTCCACATCTTTAATAATAAAGTGAAACCTTCACAAATAACAAGTAAACAGAAACCGACCGTGACGCAACCGTGGCGTACACAAACACACACAGAAAATAAATCATTACCCACAAACACAGGTGGGAAAAAGGCTGCCTAAGTATGATTCCCAATCAGAGACAACGATATGGAGCCTCTGATTGGGAACCACACTCGGCCAAAAACAAAGAAATAGAAAACATAGAATGCCCACCCAAATACACCCTGACCTAACCAAATAGAGAAATAAAACGGCTCTCTAATGTCAGGGCATGACAAATTGAGTGACTGGCATACTGTAACAATGGAAAAACTGCTGATGCACATCCAAATGTTGAAATTGCATCTTCTGTATTCTACTATTCTAACTCTCAACAGTAAGTTGAGACCTCAGTTCCTAGTTGCCCATCCCCGGTCTAAAGAATCTATAGGTTCTTCTGAAATATGAACACAGAAATACTGGACATTTTGAATTCTTATTCGACACATTTACAATTATATTCTTGAATTGGACTCACATTTTATTGGTCTCTGTCTTGGATGGTATCAGTCTTGACTCTGACTTGATTTTGGTCGGTCTTGGTCTTGAATCGGTCTCGCTTTAGGTGGTCTCGAGCACAACCCTAAAACAAAACCTAAACCTAATTCCTAACGCTAAACCTAACATCTCACTTTAATTTGAACCCTTACCCTAATTGTTACCCTAATCCTAAACCTAACCCCCTAAACCTAAAATAGCCTTTTTCCTTGTGAGGGCCGGCCACTTGTTGTACTACACTTGTTTAATATACTAATTTTTACATACCCTACATTACTCATCTCATATGTATATACTGTACTCTATACCATCTACTGCATCTTGCCTATGCCGTTCGGCCATCGCTCATCCATATATTTACATGTACATATTCTTATTCATTCCTTTACACATGTGTATAAGATAGTTGTTGTGAAATTGTTAGATTACTTGTTAGATATTACTGCACGGTCGGAACTAGAAGCACAAGCATTTCGCTACACTCGCATTAACATCTGCTAACCATGTGTATGTGATCAGTAAAATTGGATTTGATTTGTGAGGACTTCTGGTCCCCACAAGGATAGAAAAACCAAATCAAATCACACACACACTACACAGAAAGAGTCATGGCATGTCCTATGCACCTTGTGCCTACAGGCTTGTTTATATGACTGTTCCACCATCACCACATCCCACCCCTGGCAGATTTGTAATGATGTGGTTGCTCTTCTCCATCACACCAAGGAAAGCTCTTCTCATGCAAAGTGTGTGTGTGTGTGTGTGTGTGTGTGTGTGTGTGTGTGTGTGTGTGTGTGTGTGTGTGTGTGTGTGTGTGTGTGTGTGTGTGTGTGTGTGTGTGTGTGTGTGTGTGTGTGTGTGTGTGTGTGTGAAGTGGATGTTGAGAATCAGTAGAGAAAATGAAGAGTTCAGAGCTAAGCAGTAGTACATTATTATCAAATCAACATCAGCGTACCGTGCTTAGGCCTACCTGCTGCGTGCCTGTATGATGTACTATCAGACCCATAGAAGCTAGTGGAGTGACTTCCTGTCATACAGGGTAGGGTTTAGTTGCTAGAAAATAGATATCACATCTTCGGCAATGAATTTCCGTATTAGAGACTTTGTAATAGTTATCTTCATTGATATAGGCCTACGCCTACAAACAGTGCATCGGCACACACACACACACACACACACACACACACACACACACACACACACACACACACACACACACACACACACACACACACACACACACACACACACACACACACACACACACACACACACACACACACACACACACACACACACACACACACACACACATATGATTACATGGTTGTTGCTATTCTTCAGTTCGGCAGACTGAGGTGGATGACAAAGATTGGAAATTGGAAATAATATAATGTGTTGGTACTGCAAACGGAAAGTCCATGTTAGAGACCCAGAGCCTCTGCAAAAGCACATTTCGTGTGTGTCCCAAATGGCACCATATTCCCTATGTAGTGTCCTACTTTTACCAGAGCCTTATGTGCCCTGGTTAAGTGTAGTGCACTACAATGTGAATAGGGCACCTTTTGGGAGGCAACCTAGTGTGGATTTATTGGTAAGGAAGTTCTAGGTAATGCAGTCATCTTTTGCACTGTTAACTACATTGGAAATTCTAAGCAGTACTTGTATTTCACTTGAAATCTGTTATTCAGCATTGCTTCTGAAATACATACACTGACCATCTCGAATCCCACCGTACCTTCTCCGCTGTGCAATCTGGTTTCCGAGCCGGTCACGGGTGCACCTCAGCCACGCTCAAGGCGTAAACGATATCATAACCAGCCGTCTTCATCGACCTTGCCAAGGCTTTCGACTCTGTCAATCACCATATTCTTATCGGCAGACTCAGTAGCCTCGGTTTTTCTGATGACTGCCTTGCCTGGTTCACCAACTACTTTGCAGACAGAGTTCAGTGTGTCAAATCGGAGGGCATGCTGTCCGGTCCTCTGGCAATCTCTATGGGGGTGCCACAGGGTTCAATTCTCGGGCCGACTCTTTTCTCTGTATATATCAATGATGTTGCTCTTGCGGCGGGCGATTCCCTGATCCACCTCTACGCAGACGACACCATTCTATATACTTCCGGCCCGTCCTTGGACACTGTGCTATCTAACCTCCAAACAAGCTTCAATGCCATACAACACTCCTTCCGTGGCCTCCAACTGCTCTTAAACGCTAGTAAAACCAAATGCATGCTTTTCAACCGTTCGCTGCCTGCACCCGCACGCCTGACTAGCATCACCACCCTGAATGGTTCCGACTTAGAATATGTGGACATCTATAAGTACCTAGGTGTCTGGCTAGACTGTAAACTCTCCTTCCAGACTCATATCAAACATCTCCAATCGAAAATCAAATCTAGAGTCGGCTTTCTATTTTGCAACAAAGCCTCCTTCACTCACGCCGCCAAACTTACCCTTGTAAAACTGACTATCCTACCGATCCTCGACTTTGGCGATGTCATCTACAAAATTGCTTCCAACACTCTACTCAGCAAACTGGATGCAGTTTATCACAGTGCCATCCGTTTTGTCACTAAAGCACCTTATACCACCCACCACTGCGACCTGTATGCTCTAGTCGGCTGGCCCTCGCTACATATTCGTCGCCAGACCCACTGGCTCCAGGTCATCTACAAGTCCATGCTAGGTAAAGCTCCGCCTTATCTCAGTTCACTGGTCACGATGGCAACACCCACCCGTAGCACGCGCTCCAGCAGGTGTATCTCTCTGATCATCCCTAAAGCCAACACCTCATTTGGCCGCCTTTCGTTCCAGTTCTCTGCTGCCTGTGACTGGAACGAATTGCAAAAATCGCTGAAGTTGGAGACTTTTATCTCCCTCACCAACTTCAAACATCTGCTACCTGAGCAGCTGACCGATCGCTGCAGCTGTACATAGTCTATTGGTAAATAGCCCACCCATTTTTACCTACCTCATCCCCATACTGTTTTTATTTATTTACTTTTCTGCTCTTTTGCACACCAATATCTCTACCTGTACATGACCATCTGATCATTTATCACTCCAGTGTTAATCTGCAAAATTGTAATTATTCGCCTACCTCCTCATGCCTTTTGCACACATGTATATAGACTCCCTTTTTTTCTACTGTGTTATTGACTTGTTAATTGTTTACTCCATGTGTAACTCTGTGTTGTCTGTTCACACTGCTATGCTTTATCTTGGCCAGGTCGCAGTTGCAAATGAGAACTTGTTCTCAACTAGCCTACCTGGTTAAATAAAGGTGAAATAAAATACATTTAAAAAACATGCTTTTGTTGATCTAATTTTGTTTAATGCACATAGAAATATTATTCATCTTGATATTATTCATATTGCTAATATGCCTAATCTGTAGGCTATTCTATAATGTCACATCTTTTCCTGTAAGATACACATGTGGACGCCCCTTCAAATTATTGGATTTGTCTATTTCAGCCACACCCGTTGCTGACAGGTGTATAAAATCTAGCACACAGCAATGCAATCCTTAGACATACATTGGCAGTAGAATGACCTTACTGAAGAGCTCAGTGACTTTCAAAGTGGCACCATCATTGGATGCCACCTTTCCAACAAGTCATTTTGTGAAATTTCTACCCTGCTAGAGCTGCCCTGGTCAAATGTAAGTGCTGTTATTGTGAAGTGGAAATAGCTCAGCCGCAAAGTAGTAAGTCATACAAGCTTACAGAATGGGACCGCTGAGTGCTGAAAACCATCTGTCCTTGGTTGCAACACTCACTACCTAGTTCCCAACTGCCCCTGGAAGCAATGTCAGCACAATAACTGTTTGTTGGGAGCTTCATGAAATGGGTTTCCATGGCCGAGCAGCCGCACACAAGCCTAAGACCACCATGCACAATGCCAATTGTCAGCTGGAGTGGTGTAAAGCTCGCCGCCATTGGACTCTGGAGCAGTTGAAATGCGTTCTATGGAATGATGAATTACAATTCACGATCTGGCAGTTCGACGGAGGAATCTGGGTTTGGCGGATGCCAGGAGAACGCTACCTGCCCAAATGCATAGTGCCCAATGTAACGTTTGGTGGAGGATAAATCATGTTTTTTCATGGTTCGGGCTAGGCCCCTTACTTCCAGTGAATGAAAATCTTAACGCTATGGCATACAATGACATTCTAGATGATTCTGTCCTTCCAACTTTGTGGCAACAGTTTGGGGAAGGCCCTTTCCTGTTTAAGCATGACAATGCCCCAGTGCACAAAGCATGGTTCATACCGAAATGGTTTGTCGAGATCGGTGTGGAAGAACTTGACTGGCCTGCACAGAGCACTGACCCCATCGAACACCTCTGGGATTAATTGGAATGCAGACTGCAAGCCATGCCTAATCGCCCAACACCAATGTCCGACCTCACTAATGCTCTTGTGGCTGTAGCAGGGTGCGTAATGGGCGGGAGAGAAGTCAGGCGCGGGAGAGAAGTCAGGCGCAGGAGAGCAGAACTTGGTAATAACCAGAGATTTATTAAGCAAAACCAACGGCATCCAGAACAAAAAGAGTAAATGGGCACAAAATACCCAAAGTGTGCTCCAGGGAACGTGCACAAGCACTACAATAAACAATCCCACACAAAGACATGGGGGGAACAGAGGGTTAAATACACAACAAGTAAATGAGGGAATTGAAACCAGGTGTGAGGAAAAAACAGACAAAACAAATGGAAAATGAAAAGTGGATCAACGATGGCTGGAAGACCGGCAACGCCGACCGCCAAGTGCCGCCCAAACAAGGGGAGGACCAGACTTCGGCCGAAGTCGTGACAGTGGCTGAATGGAAGCAAGTCCCCGCAGCAATGTTCCAAAAGCTAGTGGAAAGCCTTCCCAGAAGAGTGGAGGCTGTTACAGCAGCAAAAAGGGGACCAGCTCCATATTAATGCCCATGATTTTTGGTTAGAGATGTTCGACAAGCAGGTGTCCACATACTATTGGTCATGTAGTGTGGAGATATCGCTCAAGTTATCACAATATTATTGGCCAGTTCACCTTCTCTTCTGTCACTTTGTTGGAGCAATCAAGGATCCTTTTAGGAGGGCGAATTGCGAGGCACAAAACCCCCAGTACCTCAGCTGTTTTATAAAAGTGTCAGCCCTGCATGTTTGTCTGTTTGTTTGATTGTACTTCATGCACAAGCGTACTGTACAGTACTGTATGTGTGGGATGTGGAAAGAGAAGCGTAGGCTCTTTCTGGGGGAGTCTGGGGTGGGATGTTGCTTTACGCTAACGAGCTGGTTCAGGGGCTGGGCTGTGTTCTCCAGATGTGCCCAAAGCTGACACACACAGCAGGGGAGGACAGGGAGAGTCACATGGCTGCTGATGGCAAATTCTAGTGGAGCTTCCAGGCTGTTTTTGTTGCTATCGTAGCACAATTCACAATTCTCACGTCAGGTGTTTATGGTAGTATTGCTGCGCGGCATCATTTCCATCCTCAAGGTTTAGTTGATGGCTTTTGATGAGCGTATCTCTTCTTGAGTGTCATTCAAGCATGTCATTTTGAATCAAGGTAGGATTTTAACACATTTATATTATTTCACAATGTCTTTTGGTGTATTACGATTGTTTTTAGACAATGACCAATAATGAGCTGCCTCAGTCTGACACAGTGATTGGTTGACTGATGCACTAAAACGGTGTCAGTGTGGCATGTGCACTAAACAAGTTGCACCAATCACCTCGGTCATTGGCAGTCGATTCTGCCTGCACTGATCTCTCTCGTATCTTGCAAAAGGTAATGAGATCGCACGAAAGTAGTTTGGCTACAATGTGCTGTCTAACGTTAAAAAACATGACCTATGTAACTTCCCCTGACGAACCCCATTTATTTCCTCATAACAGGCTGAATTAATAAAAGCTCAAAGTTAGGAAAGTCATAGTCGAACCATTTCACATCTATTTAATAACTTCTTAAATGTAACTACAAGTAATCTAAAATGTAATCTACGTAACCCCCCAAAGTAATTATTTATCATGAGATGTCACGTTCTGACCTTTATTTCCTTTGTTTTGTCTTTATATAGTATGGTCAGGGCATGAGTTGGAGTGGGCAGTCTGTTTGTTTTTCTATGTTTGGTTTCTGTTTTGGCCTAGTATGGTTCTCAATCCGAGGCAGGCGTCGTTAGTTGTCTCTGATTGAGAATCATACTTAGGTAGCCTGGGTTTCACTTTTGATTGGTGAGTGTTTGTTTCCGTGTCAGTGTTTATCGCCACACGGTACTGTTTCAGTTTCGTTTCTTCACGTTTCTTTTGTTATTTTTGTATTCAGTGTTTAGTGCTTTCTTTGATTAAAGTTATGGACACTTACCACGCTCCGATCCTTACTCCTCTTCAGGCGAAGAGGAGATCTGCTGTTACATGAGAGGACCATAAACAATAACTAGTAATGCTGCATACTCCAACAAAAAATCGAAGAATCTCACCTTTCTGATCATTTGTTTTTATAAATTACTGAGGTGCAGTCACTTTTAAGGACAAGCTCAAGTACACAGTACAAATATGATGAAAATAAGAAATATTTATATGACCTATTTCCTATTCAATAAAACTGTATGAATAAGGCTTGGCATGACTTATATGCTTTCTAAATATAGTATAATCAAATTATAAAACCACTAACTATAATATTTAACCTTCCTTATAACTGTAAAATACATATTTGTATATTTAGTGTTAGAGAAAATGTGCATATCTCTCTTGATCAAAACATCTGCCCCCCCCCACTGCTGTGAAGGTCACGCAGAGCTCGTTCTTGGCTTCCTGAACTCGTGAGGAACTCTTTTCATGTCATATTGATATTTTCCGTGTATGACAAACAGGAAGGGTTGTTGTTTAACTTCTTGCGTCGAACCATGCCGGATCCGGTAGCGTAATCATAGCCTCAAGCTCAATACCATAACGCAACGTTAACTATTCATGAAAATCGCAAATGAAATTAAATGAATATGCTAGCTCTCAAGCTTAGCCTTTTGTTAACAACACTGTCATCTCAGATTTTCAAAAATATGCTTCTCTACCATAGCAAACTAGCATTTAGCATTTAGCGTTAGCATTTAGCATTTAGCGTTAGCTTTAGCAGGCAACATTTTCACAAAAACCAGCAAAAACATTCAATAAATCATTTACCTTTGAAGAACTTCGGATGTTTTCAATGAGGAGACTCTCAGTTAGATAGCAAATGTTCAGTTTTTCCTGAAATATTTTTTGTGCAGGAGAAATCGGTCCGTTTGGTGCGTCACGTTTGGCTACCAAAAAAACCCGAAAATTCAGTTATCCAAACGCCTAACTTTTTTCCAAATTAACTCCATAATATCGACTGAAACATGGCAAACATTGTTTAGAACCAATCCTCAAGGTGTTTTTCACATATCTCTTAAATTATGTATCGTTCCTGGAAGTATGAGTCTCCTTCTGTATCGCATGGTACAAGGATTGCCACTGGGCATTACGCACCGACTTAGACAAAGGACACCGGACGGCCCCCTGGCAAATGTAGTCTCTTATGGCCAATCTTCCAATGATATGCCTACAAATATGTCACAATGCTACAGACATCTTGGACGAACGGCAGAGCGCATAAGCTCTTTCACAGCATATTCACAGCCATATAAGGAGACGTTAGTAGAACAGAGCGTCAAAAATCCTGATCATTTCCTGTTTGAAGTTTCATCTTGGTTTCGCCTGTAAGATCAGTTCTGGGGCACTCACAGATAATATCTTTGCAGTTTTTAAAACGTCAGAGTGTTTTCTTTCCAACGCTGGCAATTATATGCATAGTCGAGCATCTTTTTGTGACAAAATATTGCGCTTAAAACGGCCACGTTTTTTTATCCAATAATGAAATAGCGCCCCCATAGCTTCGAGAGGTTAAAATCTATGAATTATTTTAAATGAATGGCTATAAATCTGAATGTGCAATAGTGACGAAACCACTCTCTCCTGCTGCACTACGATGGATAGCAGGCATGTGCTTTGTCAATGGCTGTGACGTAGGGTTCAGCCAGAAAAACGCATGTAAAAAATGTTATGAATTGATTTGTATTTTAATGAGGGAAATAAGTATTTGACCCTCCCTCATCTCAGAAAGAATTCTGGCTCCCAGGTGTCTTTTATACAGGGAGGGAGTGCTCCTAATCTCACCTTGTTATCTGTATAAAAGACACCTGTCCACAGAAGCAATCAATCAGATTCCAAACTCTCCACCATGGCCAAGACAAAAGAGCTCTCCAAGGATGTCAGGGACAAGATTATAGACCTACACAAGGCTGGAATGGGCTACAAGATCATCACCAAGCAGCTTGGTGAGAAGGTGACAACAGTTGATGCGATTATTCGCAAATGGAAGACACACAAAAGAACTGTCAATCTCCCTCATCCTGGGGCTCCATGCAAGATCTCACCTCGTGGAGTTGCAATGATCATGAGAACGGTGAGGAATCAGCCCAGAACTACACGGGAGGATCTTGTCAATGATCTCAAGGCAGCTGGGACCATAGTCACCAAGAAAACATTTGGTAACACACTACATCATGAAGGACTGAAATCCTGCAGCGCCCGCAAGGTCCCCCTGCTCAAGAAAGCACATATACATGCCCGTCTGAAGTTTGCCAATGAACATCTGAATGATTCAGAGGACAACTAGGTGAAAGTGTTGTGGTCAGATGAGACCAAAATGGAGCTCTTTGGCATCAACTCAACTCGCCGTGTTTGGAGGAGAAGGAATGCTGCCTATGACCCCAAGAACACCATCCCCACCGTCAAACATGGAGGTGAAAATATTATGCTTTGAGGGGGGTTCTGCTAAGGGGACAGGACAACTTCACCGCATCAAAGTGACGATGGACGGGGCCATGTACCGTCAAATCTTGGGTGAGAACCTCCTTCCCTCAGCCAGGGCATTGAAAATGGGTCGTGGATGGGTATTCCAGCATGACAATGACCCAAAACACACGGCCTAGGCAACAAAGGAGTGGCTGAAGAAGAAGCACATTGAGGTTCTCCTGGAGTGGCCTAGCCAGTCTCCAGACCTTAATCCCATAGAAAATCTGTGAAGGGAGCTTAAGGTTCGAGTTGCCAAACGTCAGCCTCGAAACCTTAGTGACTTGGAGAAGATCTACAAAGAGGAGTGGGACAAAATCCTTCCTGAGATGTGTGCAAACCTGGTGGCCAACTACAAGAAATGTTTGAAAATTATAGACTGATCATTTCTTTGTCAGTGGGCAAACATACACAATCAGCAGGGGATCAAATACTTTTTTCCCTCACTGTAGGTGTCTGAACAATGTGGTGACAATTATATAGGTCTAGTTTAGTTCATGCTTAAATCAGCCACAGCATATATAGCCACAGTAAGGCCTATATTCAGACTCTACAGAGGCCGCACCTGCACAGTTTAGAATAGGCCAAAATGGAATGTAAAGGGTTCTGACTATGGAATCAGGAACAACCCTGGACATGAGATTGATGTAAGAACAGTATGTGCCAACATGCCTTCTTCTCCCTCTAGTTGTCCATTTCTAATTAATAGAAATATAATCACTAGAATGGCATTCCTATTCAAGTTAGTAGGTCTGTAATGATGAATCTATTTCTATGGTCACAAGGCATCAGAGGAGACTGTGACTTTGTCCCTATTCCCAATATAGTTCACCCACAGTGGCCTCTCTCTTTCCACGGCGTTGCGGCTGTTCCCAGTCAATGGACACCCAGATGCCTCTCTGGTGACCTTTACGACCTCTTTAAGAGTGTTTAGTGTAGCCTGCTCTTCTGCTTGGCTGCCTCTGTCTGCTAGCTCCTGGTTTTACACTACTAGGCCTACACAATGCCTGGCTGCACTACAACTGTTCACTTAAAGCTAGGTTGTGTTCCAAATGGAACCCTATTCCCCATGTAGGACACTACTTTTGACCAGAGTCCTAGGTCCTACTTTACACTTCACTCTGCCTGGCTGCACCCTATGTATTTAGAAGTGGACCAAGATTATAACTGCACAGAAGTGTAGGCAGAATGAGTGTTCCGTTACATTATTTTCTTGCTGTTGAATACAAGTGCATTTCTGACATTCATAATATGTTATAAAAACCCACTTAGCAGACTAGTTTACACTTTAAACCTATGCTTGCCTTCACATAGCATAATGCTGTAATCTCTATCACATGATGATTTTGATGTGATGCACTTCCTCCCAAGGTTATAATATAGAATTGATTCTAAAGATGCGTCCTCTTTTAACCTCTTGCTCCTACCCGACACACAGGCGTCCCATCTAGACATCTGGAAATGCAAATGCGCTACGCTAAATGCTAATAGCACTCGTTAAAACTCAAACGTTCATTAAAATATACATGCAGGGTACTGAATTAACGCTACACTCGTTGTGAATTCTTGGCAACAAGTCAGAATTTTATAATGCTTTTCGGCGAAAGCATGAGAAGCTATTATCTGATAGCATGTAACACCCCAAAAGACCCGCAGGGGACGTAAACAAAATAATTAGCATAGTCGGCGCTACACAAAATGCACAAATAAAATATAAAACATTCATTACCTTTGACCATCTTCTTTGTTGGCACTCCTAGATGTCCCATAAACATCATTATTGGGTCTTTTTTCCCCGATTAAATAGGTCCATATATAGCCTAGATATCAATCTATGAAGACTGTGTGATCAAGGAAAAAAATAGCGTTTTATAACGTTATGTCATTTTTTTAAATTAAAAAAGTTGACGATAAACTTTCACGAAACACTTTGAAATACTTTTGTAATGCAACTTTTGGTATTAGTAAACGTTAATAAGCGATCAAATTGATCACGAGGCGATGTATATTCTATAGCTGTACGTCTGGAAATAATGTCCGGGTAAATCTCAACCAAAATATCCGGTCGGAGACCGGAAGAAATACGCTGCCTCGTGTCCGTTTGACCAAGAAACAAATCGTAGGCAATTGACAAG
The DNA here is from genome assembly GCF_023373465.1 of Oncorhynchus keta. Classification (NCBI taxonomy): domain Eukaryota; kingdom Metazoa; phylum Chordata; class Actinopteri; order Salmoniformes; family Salmonidae; genus Oncorhynchus; species Oncorhynchus keta. The sequence continues at coordinate 40,612,738 of NC_068435.1, read as the reverse complement.
ACTGTTGGCATCGTGTGGAAGCTGTAGGTATTGCAACCATCGGCCCCATTTAATGTGGTTCACGTTTATCAATGGGTTAAAGTGGCGCATGGATATATTTTCCCATTTTCAGTGATCAGATTTTCCTGCACTTTTCGATGAAACGCACGTTCTGTTATAGTCACAGCCGTGATTTAACCAGTTTTATAAACGTCTGAGTGTTTTCTGTCCACACATACTAATCATATGCATATACTATATTCCTGGCATGAGTAGCAGGGCGCTGAAATGTTGCGCGATTTTTAACAGAATGTTCGAAAAAGTAGGGGGTAGGAGTAACAGGTTAAGACATGGGATTGGAATGGAGAATGTGCTCAATGATGAAATTAAAAGGACCAGTTCCTGAGACTGTAACTGAATGGAACATGGCTCTGTTATAGAATTCACCCGATATTACCTTTGGCCCTTTGAGTTAAATCGAGTTAGGTTTTTAGTAGAGTGCTTCAGGGAGACATCCTGAAACATGCACAAGGTCTGCTGCTTGCTGGAGAAGATATTTTAGACTAAACTTATCATAAGGTGTGTCCCAAATGGAGCCTTATTCCTTATTTAGTGCACTACTTTTGACCAGGGCCCATAGGGTTCTTGACAAATGTAGTGCATTATATAGGGATTAGCAATTTCATCTGCTTTGAGGTATATTTCATTCAATTAGCCTGAGAAGGCAATGATGAGTGGGACCTTTCAGTGGTAGTTGGCTGAAAGGAGAGAGAGAGAACGGTTCATGTGTACAGGATAGGTTCACATCAGGACAGCAGCAAGCAGAAGCTGTGTGTGTGTATGTGTGTGTGTATGTGTGTATGTGTGTGTGTGTGTGTGTGTGTGTGTGTGTGTGTGTGTGTGTGTGTGTGTGTGTGTGTGTGTGTGTGTGTGTGTGTGTGTGTGTGTGTGTGTGTGTGTGTGTGACTGGGCTTCCAGCATGGATGTGGACCAGCCTTCTCCTCAGGGAGTAGTAGAGCTTGTCACGTGACTAGGGTCTGCTAGTGTTTTACGGTTAGTGCTGCTTCCTTTATGTTTTGGGCAATAGGATTGTGTGTGTGTGCGTTTGTGTGTATGTGCATGAGAGGCAGAGAGAGTGTGTCTGTTTGAAAGGGATAGTACAGCATGTACGACTGTGTATACCGTCTGTGTTTGTACATTTTTTGGGGGGGGGGTTGCTGAGTCCCCTGAGGTGAGTCAACTCCTGGGGAATGTAAACAGGGGACAGTGGTAAAACTGAGGAGAGGAGATGAAAGGGGAGCTCAGGGACTGTGGAGAAGAAACTAGAGCCTGGGGACTGACAGCACTCTGGGGAGCAGTCCACTGAGGGGGCGATAGAAAGAGAGATAGAGAAAAAGGTCATGTCAGACAGAGAGTAAAGTTAACACTGGAAGAAACAGTTGTGTGGTGTATATGGCCTAGTCATTCACAGTGTGGTAGTGCGGTAGGTTTAATAGCTTTTCTGCCCTGCATGTGCCTCATTCTACTCCCAGACACAGTAGGATTTTACAGGAACTATAGACTGTGAGGGTGGCTGCCTACACCTAGAGAGAAAGAGAGAGGAGAGAGGTGTGGAGCTCATTTAGAGGAGAAACCTCCCTCACTCTTTCTATTCCTCTTTCCTACCCTCCCGCCCTGTCTATCTTGCTTTCATTCCCTCTCTTTTTCATGAGTCAATGTGGATTGGATCAGCTATGATACTGCTGCACTCTGAGGTTGTAAAATGCTTGAACGTATTTGTACCTCAACAGGTCCCTTAGCTCAGAGTAGAGAAGGGGCCACAACCGGATTGAACCGGTTTCAATCCCACCTAGGTGGTACTGCTTCTGGGGAGCTCAGCTGCTGCATTGTGGGAACAGGTGACTGGAGCCTGTCTGGGCATTCCAGAGTAAGATTCTAAAGTGTTATTCTTGTTACGGGAGTTGTTGCGTGGGGGAGACCTGGTGGTGTGGCAGAGAGGGTTCAGATGAGAGAGTGCACGAGAAAGAGAGAGAATGAAAGCAAGGTTGAAAAAGGCAGGGAGAAAAAGAAAAAGGAATCAATAAAGAGTCAGGGAAATTCCGTCCCCTACATTGTTAGGAAGAAAGTGCTACGTAGAAACCCTCTATGACGGGGTTTTCATAGAACCGAATGTAATTGGTTTTACCTGGGACTAGTGGTGTTACGTTTGACACCGGAGCTCCGAAGCACACGGTCGAAGTCGCTAAGCGGTTCACTTTGCCTGATGCCTCCGTCACTTTACCAGAAGCACAGCGATGACGTCCGGAGCTTCGTTTCGGCGAACAACCACCCGATCGGTTTGGTATTGGTTATGGTAGAAGACAAAAAGTGGCTACTCTGCGCACCCTCTACAATGTATGGGACGTCATCTATAATCATTTGACTTTCGTTTTACTCAACACAGCAACGCTGGTTATTAGCTCTGGTTATTAACAACACTGGGGTTATTTTACAACACTGAGTTTAACAACACTAGGGTTATTTACTGAGTGTTCATTTAACTCCTGAATCAACACTATAAATATTACACTGAAAAATCAACATTTGGTAAAACGGGACAATTTGCTATGTACCATACAGTACAATACACTGCTGGTTCAGTCATACTCCTCAGGCGTTCGGCGCTCGACGTCGCCGGGTTTCTAGCCATCGCCGCTCATGTTCTCATTGTTCCATTTGTTTTGTCTTGTTCCCTGCACACCTGGTTTACTAATCACACTGCATGTATTTATTCCTCTGTTCCCCTCCATGTCTTTGTGTGAAATTGTTTTGTTATGTGTTTGATGTGATGCGCCAGACTGGTTTTTCTCCCCGGTATCATATTTTGACCCGTTGTATGTATTTCTCATACATTTGTATATTTGTGAATGTTTTCGCGCTTATTGACTTTTATCTGTGGCTGGAGGGTTTTTGACGCAGTTGCGCCTGATAAAAGTGCGCCTGATCACAACTCACTTCTCTCCTGCACCTGACTTCATACCAGCAGCGCACAACATTGACAGGGAATACCAGAGTACCACAAGTATATCCATATAGCTACAGTTTTAAAAGACTCTCAGACTTATCTTTTTTACATTTATGAGATTACTCAAACTCCTGATGTTGAAGTTTAGACACTGAAGTAAACCCTAATGCTCAGGCACTATAGAAAATAAGAATAAAAATTCTCTCTCTCTCTCTCTCTCTCTCTCTCTCTCTCTCTCTCTCTCTCTCTCTCTCTCTCTCTCTCTCTCTCTCTCTCTCTCTCTCTCTCTCACACACACACACTCACACTCACACTCACACACACACATACATAGCCTAAGCAACGCATGCTCAATATCGGCACTATTTTGGTCATGGTGTGGTTGTTACTTGTTGCTTATGAGAGAAGGTGACTGTAGTGCATGTAGACTCAACCGCCCACCCAGTCACACTCACTCAGAGAGACTTCTGGGTGCTTGGATGATGGCTGACTGCATATTAACACGGCCTTCACCTGAAACCATATGGCTCTGAAAAAGCTTCTCTCTGAACGCATACAGTCTAATAACTTATTGCCTGTTAGCAAGGGTAACAGAAAGAAAAGAGGCAACATAGACGATGTATAAGAGCTTTGAGTCTAACAATAGAGGGGAGAAATAGGTGTCTAGCCAGAACTGCTGACACTGGCTATTTACAGTGGTTCACAAATGACCAATCAGGCCATCTAGGGAGTTGTTCCTGATCAGGACATGTGGTAAAAAACTCCGGACCCTAGCGACTGTAAGCCTGATTAGAGCAGTGAATGTTAGTGGTAAACTACTCAGTGGTGAGGCCTGTCTCTGCCCCTCTGGGTGCATCTAAAATGACACCCCATTTCCCTACATAGTGTACTACTATGCCCCATGGGGAATAGGGTGTCATTTGGGGCAAACTCCATCTCTCTGCCAGGCTGTTCAGCCAGAGGGAGTTTCTGTTCTGCCAGTAGCTGTTCCCCTCAGCCCCCTCTTCCCTCCGCCCCCCAGCTGCCAGGGTCAATGCTGCTGGGCACCAGGTGTGAAGTCAGTAGTCTCAGCCAGGCGGAACGCTTCGCCTTCAACCCCTCCTGCTCTACCCTGCTTTATCTCCAAGCCCCTGGGAGAAACTCCTCCTACCTCCACTCCTCTCCTGAGCCCTCCTCTCCTGAGCCCCCCTCTCCTGAGCCCTCCTCTCCCAAGCCCTCCTCCCCTGAGTCCTCCTTTTCTGAGCCCTCCTCTCCCAAGCCCTCCTCCCCTGAGTCCTCCTCTCCTGAGCCCTCCTCTCCTGAGCCCTCCTCTCCTGAGCCCTCCTCTCCTGAGCCCTCCTCTCCTGAGCCCTCCTTTCCTGCTGCCCCTGGCTTAATCACACACATCTTACTGCCAAAACAGGAACTCAACAACTGCCTGTAATAGCCTACTTGAAAACAGGAGTAATCTGAATCAGGCGTTCTACAGTGAGGTGAAGTGAAGACCCCATTTTTAGCCATGCTCTGTCTGGTGAGTGATAGAAGAGAAGCAGAGAGAGAGAGAGAGAGAGAGGACTGAGGGAAGAGAAACTGCTAATGACTCAAAAACACAAAACCTGGCTTGTCAGTCCTCTGTGCTCATTTGTGCATGACGCCGGCCCTGGGGGGGTGAGTGTATCACAGCGGACAGCCCAATATTGTTAGACCAGGAGGATGGAGAAGAGAGAGAGAGGGTGAAGAGACAGGACAGAGAGGTAGAGAGAGTGAAGAGCGGAGGGCGTAGAGGGAGAAGAGAGAGAAAGAGTGTCAAAGGGGAGGGGGCAGAGGTGAACTAAGGTGGGATGCTCTGCAGCACTGCGCTCCTTTTCTCTGTCAGTGTTAAAGGTAAGACATTGATGATGCGGCACGTGAGCTGCTCTGACAGACAGTTTAGTGACGAGGCCCAGAGAGAGAGAGAGAGAGAGTAGATAGAACTGCAGAGGGATAGAGACAGATAAAGAGAGAGACAGACAAAACGAGAGCGAAAGAGGGGTGGAGGGGGTGGAGAGCGAGATAGAGAGAGAACCACACAGGGAAGAAAACTGTGAGAAGAGAGGCCCTGCTACTAAACTGACTATAAGGCTAGAGAAAGAGAGAGAGAGGCCCTGCTACTAAACTGACTATAAGGCTAGAGAAAGAGAGAGAGAGGCCCTGCTACTAAACTGACTATAAGGCTAGAGAAAGAGAGAGAGGCCAAATGCTGCATTTCTATAACAGAATAGTTGAATTCAGGTGTCGTTGCAATTTGTCACGCCTCTGATGATGGTGAATCGCTTGTAAATTGATGGCATTCCCACCATTGTTTTTGCCAGGTGGTGATGAATGACGGTGCAGATTGACACTGACAAACAATGCGGAGCGTGGATCACTTTACTAGCTCGTTCACTTAAGCACGGACAATCACATGAATACCGCAACAAATAACCCACATACAGTGTGAATATAACCATGATAAATGGCAACAGAGGGAGAGGCAGATGAGAGATGACCGTTTCTGTGGCTTAGGGCATCATTGGAATGAATCCAGTATTGTAGTTACGATGCAGGTTAAAAACAGAGCTCTTTCCTTGTGTCATATAGCTAGCTACACGGCGTCTGGCACAATTCTGAATCATGAAGTCAGACCCAGGAATCGTAATTTCCATGGAGATGAGAGGCAGCCAGTAATTCCCAGGCACACTACGAGTGTTTCCATGCCCACTCTCAGCAAAGAAAACACACACCCTGACACACACACTCACGCACACCCCAACACACAGAGGAAAGCCCCTCTAGATGTAGCCAGTGCTGTAAGCCAGGGACTTCCCCCAAAACTTTTGAGTACATATGGTCGTGTGTTTGTAGGTGTGCGCTGTGTGTGTGTTCGTGTCACATGTGCGTGTGTGTGACATAGTGGAACGTAGTGAGAGAGACCCCAGCAGGGAGGGAAGTGTGTTGGAGTCATCAGGGTTAGCAGTAATCAGGCCTCTCCAGCTGCTTCCTGTGTGGGGAGACCCAGGTGCTCAAGCCCTTTCTCCCCCCAGAGACACAGCTTGCGCCAGAGTCCCAAATGGCACCCTATTACCTATAGAGTGCACTACTTTTGGCCAAAGCCCAATGGTCTCTGGCCAAAAGTAGTGCACTATATAGGGAATTGGGTGCCATTTGGGACACAGCCAGAGCCAGTGCTGGCCCCCAGCACAGAATGGCAGGAACTTGGAACGGGAGAGGAGTTAACCTCTGTGCCTCCACACACACAAATACAGGCACACAAGACAGAAATACACAAGCACATAGACATATACAGAAGCAAACACACATGTGACACACTAACTCTCACATTTGTTTTACCATCCTTGTGGGAACTAAACATTGAATTATCATTCAAAATCTTATTTTCCCTAACACCTAACACTAAACCTTTAATCTAACCTCAATCCTAACCTTACCCCTAACTCCTGACCCTCAGCCTAACCACATAACCCTAACAATAACCTTAATTAACCCAAAATAGCATTTTTTTTTGTTGTGGGGACCGGCGAAATATCCCCAATTGTCCAAATTTTCCTTGTTTTACTATCCTTGTGAGGACCTCTGGGTCCCACAAGGACAGCAACCCCAAAAAAACACACACACATGCACACACACACATATCAGTGGAAGCTGCTGAGGGGAGGACGGCTCATAATAGTCGGAACGGAGCAGATGGAACGGCATCAAACTCCTGGAAACCATGTGTTTGATGTGTTTGATACCGTTCCACTGATTCCCCTCTAGCCTTTACCACAAGCCCGTCCTCCCCAATTAAGGTGTGGCAGTGTCTATGGGGGTGCCACAAGGTTCAATTCTCGGCCCGACTCTTTTCCCTGTATATATCAATGATGTCGCCCTTGATGCTGGTGATTCTCTGATCCACCTCTACGCAGACAACACCATTATGTATACTTCTGGCCCTTCTTTGGACAATGTGTTAACAAACCTCCAAACGAGTTTCAGTGCCATATAACACTACTTCCGAGGCCTCCAACTGCTCTTAAATGCTAGTAAAACTGAATGCACGCTCTTCAACCGTTCGATGCCTGCATCTGCCCCCCGTCTAACATCACTACTCTGGACGGTTCTGACTTATATGGATATATATGAATATATGGACAACTACAAATACCTAGGTGTCTGGTTAGACTGTAAACTCTCCTTCCAGACTCACATCAAGCATCTACAATCCAAAATTAAATCTAGAATCGGCTTCCTATTTCACAACAATGCCTCCTTCACTCATGCTGCCAAACATACCCTCTTAAAATGAACTATCCTACCGTTCCTTGACTTCGTCGAGGTAATTTACAAAATAGCCTCTAACACTCTACTCAGCAAATTGGATGTAGTCTATCACAGTGCCATCCGTTTTGTCATGAAAGCCACATCAAATCAAATCAAATCAAACTGTATTTGTCACATACACATGATTAGCAGATGTTAATGCGAGTGTAGCGAAATGCTTGTGCTTCTAGTTCCGACAATGCAGTAATAACCAACAAGTAATCTAACTAACAATTCCAAAACTACTGTCTTATACACAGTGTAAGGGGATAAAGAATATGTACATAAGGATATATGAATGAGTGATGGTACAGGGCAGCATAGGCAAGATACAGTAGATGGTATCAAGTACAGTATATACATATGAGATGAGTATGTAAACAAAGTGGCATAGTTAAAGTGGCTAGTGATACATGTATTACATAAGGATGCAGTCGATGATACAGAGTACAGTATATACGTATGCATATGAGATGAATAATGTAGGGTAAGTAACATTATATAAGCTAGCATTGTTTAAAGTGGCTAGTGATATATTTACATAATTTCCCATTATTAAAGTGGCTGGAGTTGAGTCAGTGTCAATGTCAGTGTGTTAGTGGTGGTGTCAATGTTAGTGTCAATGTCAATGTTAGTGGTGGCTGTTTAACAGTCTGATGGCCTTGAGATAGAAGCTGTTTTTCAGTCTCTCGGTCCCAGCTTTGATGCACCTGTACTGACCTCGCCTTCTGGATGATAGCGGGGTGAACAGGCAGTGGCTCGGGTGGTTGATGTCCTTGATGATCTTTATGGCCTTCCTGTAACATTGGGTGGTGTAGGTGCCCTGGAGGGCAGGTAGTTTGCCAACGGTGATGCGTTGTGCAGACCTCACTACCCTCTGGAGAGCCTTACGGTTGAGGGCGGAGCAGTTGCCTTACCAGGCGGTGATACAGCCCGCCAGGATGCTCTCGATTGTGCATCTGTAGAAGTTTGTGAGTGCTTTTGGTGACAAGCCAAATTTCTTCAGCCTCCTGAGGTTGAAGAGGCGCTGCTGCGCCTTCTTCACGATGCTGTCTGTGTGAGTGGACCAATTCAGTTTGTCTGTGATGTGTATGCCGAGGAACTTAAAACTTGCTACCCTCTCCACTACTGTTCCATCGATGTGGATAGGGGGTGTTCCCTCTGCTGTTTCCTGAAGTCCACAATCATCTCCTTAGTTTTGTTGACGTTGAGTGTGAGGTTATTTTCCTGACACCACACTCCGAGGGCCCTTACCTCCTCCCTGTAGGCCGTCTCTTCGTTGTTGGTAATCAAGCCTACCACTGTTGTGTCGTCCGCAAACTTGATGATTGAGTTGGAGGCGTGCGTGGCCACGCAGTCGTGGGTGAACAGGGAGTACAGGAGAGGGCTCAGAACGCACCCTTGTGGGGTCCCCGTGTTGAGGATCAGCGGGGAGGAGATGTTGTTGCCTACCCTCACCACCTGGGGGCGGCCCGTCAGGAAGTCCAGTACCCAGTTGCACAGGGCGGGGTCGAGACCCAGGGTCTCGAGCTTGATGACGAGCTTGGAGGGTCCTATGGTGTTGAATGCCGTGCTGTAGTCGATGAACAGCATTCTCACATCGGTATTCCTCTTGTCCAGATGGGTTAGGGCAGTGTGCAGTGTGGTTGAGATTGCATCGTCTGTGGACCTATTTGGGCGGTAAGCAAATTGGAGTGGGTACATATACTACCCACCACGGCGACCTGTATGCTCTCGTTGTCTGGCACTCGCTACATATTCGTCGCCAAACCCACTGGCTTCAGGTCATCTATAAGTCATTGCTAGGTAATTCCCCGCCTTATCTCACCTCACTTGTCACCATAGCAACACCCACCCATAGCACTCACTCCAGCAGGTATATTTCACTGGTCATCCCCAAAGCCAACACCTACTTTGGCCGCCTTTCCTTCCAGTTCTCTGCTGCCAATGACTGGAACGAATTGTAAAAATCACTGAAGCTGGAGACTTATATCTCCCTCACTAACTGTAAGCATCAGCTGTTAGAGCAACTTACCAATCACTGTATCTGTACACAGCCCATCTGTAAATAGCACACCCAACTACCTCATCCCCATATTGCTGTTTATCTTCTTGCTCTTTTGCACCCCAGTATCTCTACTTGCACATCATCATCCTCACATCTATCACTCCATTGTTAATGTTCAATTGTAATTATATTGCCACTATGGCCTATTTATTGCCTTACTTCCCTAATCTTACTACTTTTGCACACACTGTACATAGATCTTCCTATTTTGTTATTGACTGTACGTTTGTTTATGTGTAACTCTGTGTTGTTGTTTGTGTCGCACTGCTTTGCTTCATCTTGGCCATGTCGCAGTTGTAAATGAGAACTTGTTCTCAACTGGTCTACCTGGTTAAAAGGTGCCACCCGTGACACATGCACATACAAACACACTGCGCACACAAGCAGTCTCCTTAATAGCTCCCCATTCCCTCTTCAGTGTTTGAACACAAACTAAGGGCCATGGCCTCAGTTATTCTCTGGCCACAATCATTCAGCTGATGGATGACAGGGGGAACTGACCCCAGATCTGTAACCATTGGTTATCTAAGGTAAAGTCAGTCTCTTAACAGTAATACACTGAGTAACGATTACACTGAGAACCCCCAGGTGAAAATGTTTGGGCAAAGTCCAAATTGACATAGTCACTCTTGATGAGATTAGCTTTCCTCTGTTTGCAGAGACTTTCATTGTGCATGTCTGAGACTAATCAATATTGGAGGAGCTCCAGTGTAAAGCTCTAGGATTTTAGACTAGAGCCCAGGGCAGAACAGGGCAGGTTGCCTTTACGGTGGCTCGGAGTGGATCAGATGAGACTCTGCCTGGCAAACCTAGTGATGTCATGAAATCAGTCTGTTGTGTTCGTGTGTGTGTGTGTGCTACCTAGCAAATCCAATGACATCATTGTGATTTAGTGATGTAGTCGGAGGGGAAATTTGGTGACTCTGTTCTCACTCAGCGCAGATGCTTAGAGGGAAGTGTGGGGGAGATTTTGAGGTGTGTGTGTGTGTGTGTGTATGTGTGAGGAAACCATCCAACATTCTATAGAAGTAATATCTTAATTAGGCTAACTAGGCTACCTATTCTCCACATGGTAAAACACCGAACTGCTGATAGGCTATAGTTCAGAAATACACTTTTGTAACCAACTCCTTAAATGTCCTTTCAGCCTTTCTCCTGTACTGTGATGGAAAACTGTATATGGTCATTTAGGGTTTATCAACAGTTGTAAAAAATCTGAAACATTTTACTGCATCATAGTGTAAATGATGGTGCATTATGGGAAAATTGCTGTATTTCTAATGGTACTGTAATTCCACCCAACAGAATACAGTAATACTCAACCATATCTTTGGAGCGCCAAAAAGCCTTCGCCAGCTAGTCTTAATTCTTAAATGGTAGAGCATTTAACATATCTGTCACGCTGGCATAAAGGGTCGGGAAACAGGCGCAGGAATGCGCAATCTGGTTTTTTATTGCACCCAAATGACGGCGTGCCATGTAAAGGCACGGGGACAAAGACCAAACAAACACTATACATAACACAGGTTTGAAACCCAAACAAAAGAGCGAGGAGTATCTCGAATAAATAACACAAGCGCACAATGATTATCACACGGGACGAGACCCATAATCATATGCGCAATCCCCAATGACACGAAAGCCAAAACACACAGCACAGGTACTCACATACACCAACGGACATAGTAACAATAATGGACAGGACAATGGAAACCAAGGACACACTTATACAAATACTAATCACTGGGAATAGGGGCCAGCTGTGCGTAATGAAAGTTCTGTGGGATCTGTGACAATGTCTTTTTTTGTCTGTTTTGCCTTATAGTCACTGCCAGTTTGGTAGGCCTCTAGAAGTCAAGTGATGTAAAACACCAAACATTCATTAATATGCTGTAATGTTTGTAAACACTTTACCTAGCAGCCAACCAGCTAGCACCAATCCCTTGGAATTACAGTAAAATACTTTGAAATACAAACCCCTCCTCTCAAAGAATTTAATTCATCCATTCATTCATACCGATTACAGTAGCCTTTACTTTTTTACAGTAAAAGTCCTTTGATACCGTATTTATATTACAGTAGGTGTACTGTAATATGAAATACATTATTATACTTGTGACTGAGCTGCCTGTAAGCTACTGTCAAATTCATGGTAACTCCTTTACAGTGTGGAGTGTTAGCTTAGTAATGTGGTTTTCAATCCAGACAATACTTTAGGATGTGACATTTACCTGCCAGAGAGAGTTACTGTACTGCTGTACTGGAGACGAGGTAACACGTCATCACAATCACACAGAGTCCATCAGAGAGACAGAGAGAGATGGAGAATGTGTGTGTGTGTGTGTGTGTGTGTGTTTGTGTGCATTTGTGCGTGCGTGCATGCTTGTACTGTGTACCTTCAGCAGTACCTAACACACTCTTACACCTTTTGGACTAATCACTAAGGAAGGGCTGCTAACAAGACACATCAGCAGCGTCCTCAGTGAGTACACTACAGTACCACCACCACCACCACCACCACCATCATAATCCCCATCACTTCCACCACCATTATCACATATGTACAGTATCTGTGTGTTATGTCTTTATCCACAGAGTGTTTTCCGTGGTTCTAAGCCAGTATGACAGTGCTAGCAGAGCAGACCCACAACCTTATACTGTGATTTGACAAAGTAGAGCAGCCAGTTCCTGTCAGTCAGTCAGCTTCATTCAGAGAGGCTATTTATCTAGGAGAGAGGGCAGGGCAGTGTAACCTGGCAGACTGGAGACAGACACATACACACACCATGCTATCTGCTCTTCCTGCTATCTGTCCAGTGAGGTGTGATTGGAAGCAGCCAAGCGTGACAACAGCCATTTAAAATACCCACCGGCTCCCTGACCAGATAACTGTAGCAGTACAGCTAAAGTCACACAGGCACAACCTAGCACACACACACACACATATATACACACACAAATCTAGCAAAATGTCTGAATTGTCTTCTCTGAGCCCATAGAGAAGAAGACAGATGATCTAATAAGTAGAATGCACTAAGAGGATGTGATGTATAGCTACAGAGGAAAGGGTAGAGTCCTCACCTCAAAACCCATTGGAGGAGAATGTCAGAGGGCGTTCTCATCCAATGGGTTTTGAGAAGGAGGAGAGGAGAGAGGACGGCAGGAGTATGCAATTGAGATTACTCCCTCTGTCTCCACCCCCTTTACTCTCATTTCTCCATTTAGCTTCTTCGAATAGCTTCCGGATCACTCAAGGGATCATCTGTTTGATAGCAGACAGACACTGTGTGTGTGTGTGTGTGTGTGTGTGTGTGTGTGTGTGTCTGTGTGTGTGTGTGTGTGTGTGTGTGTGTGTGTGTCTGTGTCTGTGTCTGTGTCTGTGTCTGTGTCTGTGTCTGTGTCTGTGTGTGTGTGTGTGTGTGTGTGTGTGTGTGTGTGTGTGTGTGTGTGTGTGTGTGTGTGTGTGTCTGTGTGTGTGTGTGTGTTACATTATGCATGGTGGCACATGGTCTTTAAATACTTCAGTGATCAAATGAAGAAGCCTGCCTGCTTACAGCGATCACGTTAAAGAGGAGGGGTATCTGGTTACCTAGTGCTATCTGTCTGCTGTGTGTGTGTGTGTATTAGGGCTGAGAATGGCCAGGGACCTCACGATATGAAATGATCACAATACTTTGTTCTGCGATTCTCACGATTATGTATTGCGATTCGATACTGTGATTTTACCGCGATAGAGCTTTTCAAACATATTGCTCACGATATGTCTGCTGCTGAGGGACAAGAGAGAGCCATGAGTAAACACATTTTGATCAGTCATGGAAATAAAAGTGCTGAAAACAAGTTGGCTCCCTACTTAAAAAGATGGAGAACCAGCTATGAAGGAGAGTTTTGGTGCAGGTACAGCCAACTAGTGCCAAAATAATATTGAGATATTGTCAAAAACGACATCGTCAGAAATAGTATCCTGATATGTAACTATTGTTTTTTTCCCCCATCACTAGTGTGTGTGTGTGTGTGTGTGTGTGTGTTGCACTCTGAGGTACCTGGTGCATGTAACATGATCGACCGCCCGCCTGCCAAAGTCCCTCACACACACACACACACACACACACACACACACACACACACACACACACACACACACACACACACACACACACACACACACACACACACACGCACAGGGTGTGGCCCCTCTTCCTCTCCAAACAACCTGCAGATAGACGACCAGAGCTGATATACTGAAGATAACAAGTACAGTACTAATCTACTGTGACAACAACAGGCCAAACACAACCAGCCTCATAATCTCATGTGACACTGTGTTGTTGATATTGGCTCTCTCCTGGATTATAGGGATTTATAATCCATGATTAATGAATGAATCTGCATCATGCTCTTTGCTCTATTGTTTATACAGTGTGTGTAACACTGATGTAGCCTTCCTGTGTTTATACACCAGGCTCAGAGAAATACTGGTGTAGCCTAAATCAAATCTGTGGTATTATGTAAACATGTTTGTGAGGTGATTAGAGAGGGAGTGATCAGGCCCCAACTGTATGTGTCTACCTCCGGGTCATATTCGTTAGTACACAGTACTAAACTATTTGCAACGGGAAACGAAAACAAGTTCATGTAGTCCCGTTTGGTGCCTAGTGAATACAGCCAAGGTTTTCCATGAGTTTCCTTCTGGAGCCTTGTTTGACTGGAATATTAGAGGATGATTTAGGGTGCGTCCCAAATGGCACCCTGTTCCCTATGGACCTATGGTCAGAAGTAGTGCGCTATATAAGGAGTAGGGTGCCATTTGGGTCACAAAAATGGCCTTCCTCCTCCCTGTGGCCGTGGCATGTCTGTGTTTGGTAAGAGCCTCCCCCTGGGCTGGTGCAGGGCTGAGGGGAGGGACTGGAGAAGGCAGAAATAGCACAGGTGTGTGTGTGTGTGTGTGTGTGTGTGTGTGTGTGTGTGTGTGTGTGTGTGTGTGTGTGTGTGTGTGTGTGTGTGTGTGTGTGTGTGTGTGTGTGTGTGTGTGTGTGTGTGTGTGTGTGTGTGTGTGTGTGTGTGTGTGTCTCACAGCTAAGGCTGCTCTGCCAAGAATAAGAGATTAGGAGAAACTGTGCTGACCCCCTTTCCTTCCTTCTTTGAAACTGACCCAGAGGATAATGACGTGAAGTGCGTTACACAACTTATCACAGGAATTACACATATTCCACACACACACATACAGCCTTACACATATCACAGCCTATATACACTACTATAAGACGTAGCCTTAAGACGTAGCCTATATACACTACTATACACATAGCCTATACTGTAGAAAATACAGATGTATATAATGTAAGCAAATAGTGTAAAGGACCCATAAACACACACACACACACTTGAACAAGTCACACACACACTAAGGTGGGAGGAGCAGGAAAGTGGTCTGTGCTGTGTGTAGTTGATGTCACCTATGATGCGTCTTCTTCTTCACAGAGCAGAAGACCCAGAGGGCTTACGGTTCTTCTGCATCCATTCAGTCACTGTCTCTCTCTGTCTCTCTCAGAAACCACTCAGCTAGCACACAAATGGCAGAAAAGAGAGTGGAGAATAATGAAAATCTACGTGATAGAGTTTCAAGCCGAGGGGCAACACAGGTCCAACTCCAACCTGTGAGAGGAACTGATTCAATGTACCTAAGGACCCCAGCTGTCACAGTGTGAGTGTGTATGTGTGTGTGCGTGTCTGCGCAAGTCTTTATACTGAGAGTGCTTTGAAACATAGCAACCTGTATGTTCTTCATATTTCCTATATGATTCCACTGTTGACGTTTTCCTGGCTGTTTTCTTCGGCAGTTCATGTCAGGGCGGCCGGAGAAGGTGGAAAGTTTGTCTAACAGCGGATTCTGCTGTGACGTGGCAAATACAGAGGACTCCTACGTTGTTGATGGGCCTCCCTGTTCTATGTTAACAGCTCAATCAAACAGACATGCTGTGTCCGTGTGAATGCAGGAATGTACTTGTCTCTTGCTGCTCTTTCCTATGTAGTGTACTACTTCCAGAAAGACGCACACACACATACAAACACACACACACACACACAATACCAGGAGAAGCTCCTGCTCAATAACTAACTAGCAGTGTGTGTATGTAGCAGCTTGTGTATTGTTTTGTCTGTTGCTAAACCTGCTCTGTGCTGCCCCCTATCTGTTCTGATTTATATGACCACTCATTAAAGGCGGTGTTAGCACCATCTGGATACGTCTCAAATGGCACCCTATTCCCTACATAGTGCACTAATTCTGACCAGAGCCCTATGGGGCCCTATGGGCCCTGGTCAAAAGTAGGGCACTATATAGGGAATGGGGCACCATGTGGGACACAGCCTATGCCTCCTTCTCCCCTTTAGTCCAGTCATATTTCCTTCTGGGCTGATTCAGTGTTTTCTGCCGGGCAGGCAGACGATCATGCCATCATGACCAGACAAGAGCAGGTCGGGGTCGATGACAATCTGGATCGATGTGGAGGGTGGGTGTGTTGGTGACCGTGTGTGTGTGTGTGTGTGTGTCTGTGTGGAGTTACGGGTACATGCACCTAACCACAGAGTAATGAAGAAGCACTGTGACTGCAGCACCTGTCACCTGTGAACAAACAGCCACTTCTTAGCCCTCATTAAACAACCTCCTCATCTCTCCCAACACACACACACACACACACACACACACACGCGCACATACACTCCCTCCTGCATTTTAAAATGGGTCTCGTTCCTCACTCCAGCACCATGCAAACATCTTTCCTCCCTCCTCCTCGTAGTCTTCTTCACCCACCTCCCTGTGCCCCTGTACAGGAGCAGTTCATTCAAGCAGTATGGACGGCGATTTTTCACACAGTCCCCCATTAAAACAAAGTGCCTACAGATCAAATCAGTGACTTGCAGCCATGTGAAATACATTTGCTCTCTCCAGGGTGATGAGCAAGTGATTATTTTTCCTCTTGGTTGCAGTTTGTCCTTTTCAGATGAACTCTCCAGGAGAAATAGCTCTGGGATGAAATGATGTGTAGGGCAGCCGGTGTCTGGTTTCAACCTGTAATGAGTGATGAGAAGTGCCATACTGATACATCATCTGCCATAGATTGGAAAGTACATCTGAAAAGCCAGATTCAACATATAGCCTAGGCTAGAATTGTTGTGAAGTTAACCGAAAATGACGGCCGATGTTCTGTGGTCAGAGGCGATAGTAAGGCGATCTGTTGTTTTTAACCATTCATCTGCGCAGTCTGCTTTGTTCTTAAGAGGCAGTAGTAAGACAGACAGATGGCAGCCCCGGGGCATCTAAGTCTTATCTGCATGTTATCACCATGCTACACTCACAGTGTTTAGATAACAGCCAGTCGTCACAGCTTGCCACTAAATCAATTTCCCATCTCCTCCTATGGCTGTGTGTAATTAGACCTGCATAAACACCTGGCTGAAACAAGGCATGCACAGGGTGAGTATGACTGTGTGCAGCTGGTGGGATGGTGTTGGGTAGGGAGGGCTGGGCTGGGCTGGACATAGACAATCACGGGTGCAGCCGCAGCTGGGGGGATAGTGGGGGGATGTAGCAACACAGAGAGACTCTAATTGTATTTGCTCATACTACAGGCTCCTATGACAGAGGCACAGCCTGCTACTGATGATGTGAGGCAGGGTGTGGCATCATTCCCTTGTCTTTGTGTGGAAGCTGGCAGACCAGGGCCATGATATGATAGCAGAGGAGAGAAGCTTGAGTAGTGGGCCAGTGGTCAAGATGGAGAGCAATGCCTCAGCCAGTGATGTATTTCAGTATGGTACTGCTGGTGAAATTGAGATTATAAAAAAATATATATATGTTTACCTTTATTTAACTAGGCAAGTCAGTTAAGAACAAATTCTTATTTACAATGGCAGACCGAGGCCAAAACCTATCCTGGACCACGCTGGGCCAATTGTGCGCTGCCCTATGGGACTCCCAATCACGGCCGGTTGTGGTGCAGCCTGGAATCGAACCAGTGTCTGTAGTGACGCCTCTAGCACTGAGATGCAGTGCCTTAGACCGCTGCACCACTCGGGAGACTTCATTATTAATATAATAGCAAGTGTGAAAAACTATACGCCCTTTTCAATCAACCATAGTGTCTCAACCCATAGACGGGTAGGTACAATACCAACGTGTGCACAACTATGGGGTTGGTGTCACGATCGTTGTAATGAGCGGACCAAGGCGCAGCGTGAGTTTAGTTCCACATATTTTTAAATCTCCTTGAAACAAACACAACAATGAGTCGTTAAGTCACGACGTGCAACTAAACACAAACAATATCCCACAAAACACAGGTGGGGAAATGGCTACCAAAATATGATCCCTAATCAGAGGCAACGATAAACAGCTGCCACTAATTGGGAAAGATATTACCACCAACATAGAAATAGACATACTAGAACACCCCCTAGTCACGCCCTGACCTACTCCACCATAGAGAACCAAGGGCTCTCTATGGTCAGGGCGTGACAGTTGGTTTAGATTATGTGTCAAACTCATTCCACGGAGGGCCGAGTGTCTGCGGGTTTTCGCTCCTCCCTTGTACTTGATTGATGAATTAAGGTCACTAATTAGTAAATCACTTCCCTCACCTAGTTGTCTAGGTCTTAATTGAATGGGAAAAACAAAAACCTGCAGACACTAGGCCCTCCATGGAATGAGTCTGACACCCCTGTTTTAGATTGCTGACAACATGTAAACCATTGAGATCACCAGACCCGGGCTTTCAGGGTTTTAGCCCCAAATTATATTCTCTCCGTCCCGAGGCCTTTTCACTGCTGGGATGGTTTAAAACAAACTAGGCTACACTGCAATTAATACTCCCAAACATGAGCCCTTGCCTGCCCTGCCTTTTAGTGCTGCCTAATAACAGCATTTTTGTGTACGGTGGCACTTTAGAAGGCAGAGTCAAAGTGGTTTTCTAAAGTCTTTTCTTATTTGTCCAAAGAAATTATAATCCGGCACACTGCGTCTGTTCATTCTCTGAGGAAGCGAGCGCAAAAATGAGAAGGAGAACCGGAGGTTAACTTTATTAGGTTGCTGTTACTATAGCACATTTTGTTAGCCCATGAGCCCAGTTATTGACCTCGTAAATCAAATTCGAGTAATTTACATTTAAACATGTTGACTCAAACATTTCACCGAGGGACTACCCAGTCTAGCTAGCAGTGCTGCTTCATTAGCAACCTAGCACATTTGATGCGCAGGGTTTTGACAGGAAAGTGAAAGGGGGATACCTAGTCGGTTGTACAACTGAATGCCTTCAACTGAAATGTGTCTTCCGCATTTAACCCAACCCCTCTGAATCAGAGTTGCGGTGCAGAACGACATATTTTTACTTTGTCAGTACAGTTATTGATTAGCTATCTGGACACTGAATACAACTGCTGGAGCTCTGCATCACCAACCGACAAAAGTATCAGTAACTAACCAATTACTGTCTAATCAAGTACTGTCCAAATATGCTAAAGTTACTAATAAAGATAGCTAGCTAACTTAAGGCTCGACATGGCTAACATGACCGTAGCTACGTTTGGTAACGTCAGCTCAATTAGCTAGCTAACATTAAGGTTATCTGTTGAAAAGACAAAGCTGGCTATACAGAATTGAAGATGTAGCTCAGCTAACACAGAGGCGGTTGTTGTATTTGCAGAAGTAAGTTAATAGATTGTGTGTGTGTGTTTACAATACAATTATTTAGCATCTAGCTACATAGACGGGTTGGCTGACAACGTCATGAAAACGATGTGTGCGCTTCCATGGGGCAGAAATAATTGAGCTGTTCTCGCCATAATATTGTCTTGGTCTTTTACCAAATAGGGCTATCTTCTATATACCACCCCTACCTTGTCACAACACAACTGATTGGCTGAAAAGCATTAAGAAGGAAAGATATTCCACAAATGAACTTTTAACAGGGCACACCTGTTAATTGAAATGAATTCAACGCCTCATGAAGCTGGTTGAGAGAATGCCAGGAGAGCGCAAAACTGTCATCAAGG
Source organism: Oncorhynchus keta (assembly GCF_023373465.1). Classification (NCBI taxonomy): domain Eukaryota; kingdom Metazoa; phylum Chordata; class Actinopteri; order Salmoniformes; family Salmonidae; genus Oncorhynchus; species Oncorhynchus keta. The sequence continues at coordinate 40,593,320 of NC_068435.1, read as the reverse complement.
CAAAGGGTGGCTGCTTTGAAGAATCTCAAATATAAAATAGATTTAAATGTGTTTAATGCTTTTTTGGTAACTACATGATACCATATGTGTTATTTCATAGTTTTGATGTCTTCACTATTATTTTAAAATAAAGAAAAACCCTGGAATGAGTAATAATAATAATATAATAATATATGCCATTTAGCTGACGCTTTTATCCAAAGCGACTTACAGTCATGTGTGCATACATTCTACGTATGGGTGGTCCCGGGAATTGAACCCACTACCCTGGCGTTACAAGCGCCATGCTCTACCAACTGAGCCACAGAAGGACCACAGTAGGTGTGTCCAAACTTTTGACTGGTACTTTTGACTGGTACTGTACATACCAACACCCTTGGGAAAGAGTGAAGTCATAGACAGGTTTGCACCTACAGTTTGATTTTGTTACATTTTCTATCTTTATGGATGGACTAACATCCTAGTACTGTGTAATATAACTCGCAAACATTGTGAATATTTAGTTGGAGAAAGGATTGTATGCTGGTATGTACATGTGTGTAATAGTGTGAAGTGTTGTATTTATTTTTGTGTAATTCATTAGGTAGAAATATTGTCCTGTAGCTAATTGACCTTGGAATCTGTGATTTATTACCCCAAATATTCTAAAATCATGATTTTCAAGCATGTTTGTACATATTATCTGCAAAAGTTTTACAACCCCCCCCCCCTACAGTTATAATTCAAGCCTACTGCTGACGTGAGGTTATGCAGTTCAAACCTAATCCAAAAGTTGTCACCTCCCACTCTACAGTTATAATTCAAGCCTACTGCTAACGTGAGGTTATGCAGTTCAAACCTAATCCAAAGGAAATCAACCTAAAATCCCAATCCTGCTATATTACATGTAACTACTAAAGTGTTTTGTGCAAAACATGCATTAGTGGTGTAGGCTGCCACCATTTTGAAACTGCACAGTGAGCGCAGCATGACAATCTCACATTAGTAATATAATAATAATAATGTCACCAACATCAACAAGAGGCTTTTTCTACTGACAATCAAATATTGGACATGGTTTATGAAAACATTGCAACAAAATTATAAATACTTTTTCCAACTATTTTTCTTCATGGAACATTAAGATATAGTTATGCACTTGTAATTTGTACTTGCTAATAGATATTCCATGGGTTTACTGACTGGTTTACTGACCCCAACCCATTGAATTAATATTAAGAAGTGTTCATTATTAGGCGTCAGGAGAGCACAGCGCATGGAGGAAAGCAGTGAGATATGCAACATAGAGTTATGTTTTTGCAAAGTGTTCACGGCCAGCGTGCGAGGCTAAATACATTTGCACAATGAGCTTTTTGTTGTCTGTCAAATACAATGTCACAGTTGTTGGTTTGCTAGCTAGTGAATTTGAGCCACACTAGCATTGACATGAAATCAGTCAAAACAAGACATGGCATCAAGACCAGATAAAACTAGCTAAAACGAGCCACCTATGATTCCCCAAATTGTTGGTAGCGATCTGACCATTCAGAATCACAACAAAGCACGGCTTCTGGCCCCATCGATGCGCGCTCATCATTTTTGTGACGTTGTCAGCCAACCCCTCTATAGGACTCTAGCCAAAGTAGATCACTATAAGAATAGGTGCCAATTGGCACACACATCACCAACTCAGCATAGCAGCTCTTTACAGAAAAGATGAGACGCCACTTTGTGTGTGACGACCTGAAAGACCATGAATCATGAATTCAAAGTTAGAAAGCTATTTATACTTACCTGGGTCACCTTTCATATTTTTTAAGACATAGCCTACCTATTAATTGTAGCTTGTTTTCTGACTACTGTGAAACTGGGCAGAATACTATATAATCTACCAATGACTGCTTAGTAACAATATGAGCCTATTTTTTTTACTATGTCCCAAATGGCCCCAAGGGCTCTTGTCAAAAGTAGTGCACTACATAGGGAATAGGGGGTCATCTTATTCCTCCTGTCCAATGCAGCATCCACTTCAATATACTGCACATCTTCCTGGTTTAAAGTGACATTCCTAGTCTTCTGAAAACCATACTGTACTTCCTGATTCCCTCTACAGGCTCATGAAATAGTCTAGCAGCACATAAACTGAGTCACACAGTCACTGCCCTACTAGTCCCCATCACACATTTATTTTTTTATTTTTTTATTTTACCAGGTAGGTTGACTGAGAACACATTCTCATTTACGGCAACAACCTGGGGAATAGTTACAGGGGAGAGTAGGGGGATGAATGAGCCAATTGTAAGCTGGGGATGCTTAGGTGGCCAGATTGGGGATTTAGCCAGGACACCGGGGTTAACACCCCTACTCTTACAATAAGTGCCATGGTATCTTTAATGACCTCAGAGAGGACACCCGTTTAACGTCCCATCCGAAAGACAGCACCCGACACAGAGCAGTGTCCCCAATCACTGCCCTGGGGCATTGGAATGTTTTTTAGACCAGAGGAAAGAGTGCGTCCTACGGGCCCTCCAACACCACTTCCAGCAGCATCTGGTCTCCCATCCAGAGACTGACCAGGACCAACCCTGCTTAGCTTCAGAAGCAAGCCAGCAGTGGGCTGCAGGGTGGTATGCTGCTGGCACGTGTCAACCTATTCCTTATATAGTGCACTACTGTCGACCAGAGCCCTGTGGGGCCAGGTCAAAAGTAGTGCATTATATAGGGTGCCATTTGGGATGCAGCCAGTATGCCTATCAACCTGTGTAACCAATTTAAGTCTATTACTGGCAAATGAGCATGCATCAGGAGGAGGTAAAATTAGACAAACTAATTTGAAACACACCTGAAACAAATGTGGGCCAATTTGAAAACAGCGTGTCCATTTCTGGGAAGAAACAATAGCTAGGTCTAATGCTGAGGTGCTGGTGACCAAGGAGGTGTAGGCTACTTGACAGACTGTCAGAGCAGTCTACTCACAGAGGATGCATCTCAAATGGTACTCAATTCCCTATATGGTGCCCTACTTTTGACCAGGGCCCATAGGGCTCTGGTCAAAAGTAGTACACTATGTAGGGAATAGTGTGCCATTTGGGATGCATCATTAGCACACACATATTCTTAGCATACACAGCCCAGCTTATTTAAAGGTGCTGCTGCTCTGCATCAAATCAACACGTTCTTCTCCTCTCTTATCCGTCAATGGGTCTCTCTCTCCCTCTCTATTTCTCTCTCTTTTATCTGTCAATGGGTCTCTCTCTCTCTCCCTCTCTATTTCTCTCTCTTTTATCCGTCAATGGGTCTCTCTCTCTCTCCCTCTCTATTTCTCTCTCTTTTATCTGTCAATGGGGCTGTGTAAAGACTGGAACAGAGGTCTCAGGGTTCATCACTTGAGAAAATTACATTCAAGATAGCTAGCAGTGTTATTATGGATAATTTCAACTTTCAACATGTCGTACAGAGCAAAGGTTAGAGGACAAAGGTTACTCTTTATTTGTTGTATTTGGAATGATTTTAGCATTTTCCATTACGTTTTCCAAACTTTTTATATCAGCTTTTCCCACTTAACAATTCCAACGCATCTCCATGTAGGCCTAGTAATTCTCTTATCTTTCTACTGCGCAGTTATAATAGTATGTTAGATTTCTGCAACAACAATGCAACAGTGACCCACTAAACTGTAAGCCCAGGCACTTCGACTACCAGATTATTTTCCTCTATCTCTCATTGACTTTAGCGTCCTGTCCAGGGGGTGTACTTGTACAACAAGCTACCTTACTACAGAAACAGGAGATAGGCTCCTGCTCTATGGGCTGTTCTGGCGGAGACTTACTTCTTTACTTACTTATTCATTGACCATCCTCTTTCTCTTCTCTCTGTGTCTCCACAGTAACAAATTACAACAATGTTGTGGAGGGCCAGTCAGACTCTGATGATGAGGACAAGCTACACATAGTGGAGGAAGACCCTGATGGTGACAGCACGCTGCCAGAAGACGCCTCAGTAGTATTAACCCAGAACGGTACAGAGACTCACCAAGACACCTGGGATGGAGGTGAGACTCTGGGCTAGAACATAGAATACGATAACTTTGTGTGTGTGTGTGTGTGTGTGTGTGTGTGTGTGTGTGTGTGTGTGTGTGTGTGTGTGT